>NW_007732115.1:86999-88415 GCF_000696425.1 Galeopterus variegatus | reverse complement strand
CAGTCTTTTGCTATCTTTCACGACCTTAACATATTTGAAGAGTTTGCTTATAGAACATCTCCCATCATGAGTTTGTTCGATTTTTCTTCAGGTTAAATTCCAGCTGTGCACTTTTGGTAAAAATATGAGAGCATGTCCTCAGTGCATCGCATCAGGAGGGACATGGTATCAATATGTCTCATTATTAGTGCTGTTAAATTTCTTCACTGGGTTAAAGTGATGTTTGCTGTGTTTCTCCTCTGTAAGGTAGCTATTTTTCTATTTTTAATGATAAATATCTTGGAAGAGACAATTTGAGATTATGCAGATATCCTGTTTCACATTGTTTCCCCACTAATTTTAGCTTCATTGATGATTTTTGTCTGCAACAATTATGACTGTGATGTTGGCCTTGGATATACTTTAAAGTGAGATCAAGAATGTGTTTCTTATGGATCAAATGAAGAATATGAGAAACAGAGGACTCAAGATCACCCTAAGATCTATGTTCTGAAAATGTAGACATCTCGAATTATTATTAAATGAGATATCAAAGAATAAGACTACAGCGGGTTTGAGGGTGCAGTTTATTAGTAGAATCCTGGCTATGTTAACCTTAAGGTAACTATTAGATATTCAAGTGGAGATGCCAACTAGGCATTGTATAAATGAGATTGGAGTTAGGGGAGAGTAGTGAGTCAAGATATAAATTTGGAAGAATGGGTGTGCCAGTGGGTATTTAAAGCATTGGGATTATATAAGATCCTAAGGGAGTATAAATAGAGAAAGAGGAAATCCAATGACTGAGACCTGAAGTAACCCAAGGTTAAGAGAGCAAGAATTTTGCAAAATCAGAAAGTCAGAAGAAGTGGTCACAAAAATTTAAGACCCTGGGAAAAGCAAGCTCGACAACAGCATTGGAATTCAAGAAAAAGAGGATGGGAGGTTTGAGCCAAATGTCATAGACATGGTGACCTTATTTGATCTTTTGACCCAGTGAGAATAACATGTGAATGCATTGCTAGAGTTTCTTTCCATGCCAACCATTTGAATTCAACACCAGTAGGATAAATACAAAATGTGTTAGTAATTCCGCCTAAAAGGCAGGGTTATATGAATGTGTCAAAGTCAGTAGTAGTAAAATACTCAAATGCCAGAAAATGCCAATTTCCTAGGATTTATTTATTTATTTTTTTATACATTTTGTGAAGATAAATTTCATTATCATTAGTATTATTATTTTTTAATTATCTATTTTTTATTTTATCAATATACAATGTAGTTGATTTTTGTGTCCCTTTACCAATTCCTCCTTTTCTCCCCTTCCCCCCATCAACATCATATCTGTTCACTTATCTTAAAAAGTTCAAGGAATTATTGTGCAATTTCCTACGACTTAGACCAAGTTTTCCTTTTCATCAGAAGAGCCAAAGATTT
>NW_007732115.1:74260-86450 GCF_000696425.1 Galeopterus variegatus | reverse complement strand
TTTATTTTATCAATATACAATGTAGTTGATTTTTGTGTCCCTTTACCAATTCCTCCTTTTCTCCCCTTCCCCCCATCAACATCATATCTGTTCACTTATCTTAAAAAGTTCAAGGAATTATTGTGCAATTTCCTACGACTTAGACCAAGTTTTCCTTTTCATCAGAAGAGCCAAAGATTTAACTTACTCAGGAAACAGGGAACATAACTTGCTGTTGATCTAAGGTAGGGGAAAATAGTTCCTGTTGATTTGACATTATATCAAATTTTCACTAACTTACTCAGGAAACAGGGAACATAACTTGCTGTTGATCTAAGGTAGGGGAAAATAGTTCTTGTTGATTTGATATTATGTCAATTTTTCAGAGTTAAATGGCAGGGAAAGTGGGGTCCAGGAATGTTGTTTTATATAATACATGAGCTCTGCTAATGCTATAGAAATGATAAGGTGCTGCTGACTATGTTAAAATTTGTTGTCATTATTTTATCATTAACTCAAAAGTTTTCAATTTATGATTCTTAAAGGGAAAATGAATGACTGTGATTTATATAACTTGGGTGAGTTAATCAATACTTCAACTATTATTCATCTATAGCAATTACATCATTTTAAACTCAATTTTTGTTTTATTGTTTTAATTCATCTACAGGACTTTGTTACACTTCAGTCTAAGGAAAATGGAATAATATATTTTGGAGGAAGGAAAGTTTCTGGAGTAAATATGCAATATGAACAAGATCTCTAGTGTTTGGGGATCAGTATTGTTCTTTTAGTCACAGAGATAAGTTAAAACTATCCTGGGGAGACTGTAGCTGAATCAATAAGATGGATCATTGCCTTTTGTTCACCACATACCCTCAACCTTAAATTGCTTAAAATCCCCCCTAATCGCCCAAAGGAAATATAGGGACATGACCAAAATTAGTTTCCAATATTATGAACCTGAAGATTTATTTATTTATTTACTGTTTTATATTTCCTTCGTATATTACACCTATTTGACTCTACTTTTTATAATATAGTATCTTGTGTAGATTTTAGCATGAAATTATTTCCTACTAACATGGTGTGGCATATATTTATGCATACATACTTTGATTACTTAAATTTGTTAAAGTGCATGTCAAGCAGATTGGTGGGAAGATGGAAATCCCACTTTGAAATATTTACCCCATCTTATTTTATCCAAATCTCTTCTTTTCAGATTATTGAACTAATGCTGCCAGGTGTGGATCAGTGATATGGAGTTGGGTTCTGAAGAATTAAGTAGGACAGAATATCCTCCCAAAGATAGTTCAAGTTGGGATAAATCAGGAAAGGGGACTACAAATCAGTGTTTTTAGAAGGAAATTAAGGTCACGTTCAGGGTGGATTCAGGACTGTAAAGACTATGTCAATTCTTTAAAATTCAATTTTCTGATGTTTGGCATCTACTATGTGATCAATAAGAATTTGCCAATGAATGAATGATTAAATTAGATAGGTGGGTAGGTAGATATATAAATACATACACTCAATAACACTAAATCCAAGGAATAGTAAATGTGGCATCTATAGAATTTGGAGGCAAGAGTCATAAAATAGCCATAGAATCAGATCAGAAAGGATATCAGATTCTGCTATGAGAATCATGAGGATATCTAGGTCTTGTTTTATTAGTCATGCATACTGTGTCAGACATGCTTAAAAGGAGAGGACCAATGTAATTAAATCACACTACTTTTTTTTCAATAGTTTTTCCCCCCTTCTTGGGATATTGTCATTTCAACACAGAGAGATTTTGAAAGATGCTCATGATGTAATTATAACATTAATAGATAAATTAGCCTTCTAAGTAATCCAGCACCAGAAAACAAAGTACTCATTGAAGTTTAAATATTACTGTGAAATCGAAATTATATTCCTCTAAAGAATTACAACTTTAATATGTATTTTAAAATTTTACTATGAAATAATTTGAGACTTACAGAAAAGTTGCAAAATTGGTACGAAGAGTTCTTATATACACTTCACTCAGGTTACGCAAATATTTTATCGCAATTTCTTTAACCTTTTCTTTCTCTCAGATATAATGACCAATCCCCTCTAAATACTCTGATATATTCATCCTAAACACAGTACGATTATTAAAATCAGGAAATCAACATTGACAGAATGACATTATGACATACATCATTTGGATTGTCCCCCTAGTGTCCTTAGTAACATTTTTTTTTTTTTTTCTGGTCCAGGATCAAATCCAGATTACACTTGGCATTTGGTTGTTATGTGTCCGTAGTCTCTTTAATTGAATATTTTAAGACACTCACGAACTTGACATTTTAAAATTTATAAACCAGTTGTTTGGTAGAATGTTTCTCATTATGTTATCTAATTTTTTCTCATGGTTAGATTTAGGTTATAAATTTTTGGCAGGAAACACCAAAGAAGAGATATCGTACCTTTCCTGTTGCATTGTATCAGGAGATACATGAAGATGCCTTGTCCTTTACTATATGCAAAGTGCCTTGGGTTGGTCCCCTACCTTGTTTCCTTCAGTGCAGTTATGTTATTCATATAAAATACAGTTAGTTGTTTTTTTTTTCTTTTTCCTTTCCTTTCGGGAGCTGTTTATTTGATATGGGAAAGGCTAGGGACCCTTTATGACATTTCGTTTTTTTGTTTGTTTTTATTTTTAAATTTTATTTTATTTATTGAATCAAAATTGATTATACATATTTTGGGGGTTCAACATTGAGATATGTTGATCAAATCAATATTACTAGCATATGTATTGTTACAAATTGTAATTATTCTTTATGCCCCTTATCCAATCTCTCCCCTTCCCCCGTTTCCTCCCCCTCCCCTGCTCTAATTACCCTAGGTTTCTTCTCTCCATCTGAAAGAATCATGGTTACTCTGTTAATTTGTTGCCTAGATGATCTGTCTAATGCTGAGAGATATGATCGGGTCCCCCAATATTATCATAGAGTAGATGCTGCTTCTGTCACTCTGAAATGGGCTTGGTGGAGAGAGACATCCTCTTCTTTTCTTTGACTCTGCTGCTGACTCTCCTTGTGTGAATGCACTGCAGTGGTTGGTGGACCATTTGCGTGGTGCTTGTGATGTCTAGTCACTTTCGCAGCAACCATGGTTATTACAGAAGCTGCAGTGGGCCATCTACATGGAGGTGCTGTTTCTGGTATGCTCCTTGGCGCTGGCGGTATGCCTGGTTGTGGGGTGTGTCTGCTTCCCTTCTCCATGCCCCGGGTCTCTGGGTGGGCCCCGAGGCACTGGTGTGGCATGCCTGGTTGTGGGAGGAGGGTCCAGTCACCGTCTCCAGGCCATGGGTGGGCCCTGAGGCACTGGCATGGTGTATCTGGTTGTGGGAGGGCGGTCCTGTCCCCTTCTCCATGCTTCAGGACCCCAGGCGAGCCCCGACATGCTGTCCTGGTGTGCCTGGTTCTGGGAGAGAGGTCCAGTCCCCTTCTCCATTCCCTGGGTCCCTGGGCAGGCCTTGAGACACTGTCCTGGTGTGCCTGGTTGTGGGAGAGAGGTCCGGTCCCCTTCTCCATTCCCTGGGTCTCTGGGTGGGCTCCAAGATGCTGGCATGGAGTTCCTGGTTGTACGAGGGTGGTCCAGTCCCCTTCTCCATGCCCCAGGTCCCTGGGAAGGCCTCAAGACACTGGCTTGGTGTGCCTGGTTGTGGGAGAGAGGTCCAGTCCCTTTCTCCATGCCCTGGGTCCTTGGGCAGGCCCCGAGGTGCTGGCATGGTGTGCCTGGTTGTGGAAGAGAGGTCCAGTCCCCTTCTCCTTGCCTCGGGTCACTGGGCCGGCACTGAGGCGCTGGCATGGTGTGCCTGTTTGTGGGAGAAGGATCCGGTCCCCTTCTCCATGCTTCAGGACTGCAGGCGGGCCCTGATGTGCTGGCACAGTGTGCCTGGTTGTGGGAGGAGAGTTTGGTCCCTGGCTCCATACCTTGGGTCACTAAGCAGGACCCAAGATGCTGACTTGATGTGCCTGGTTGTGGGAACGAGGTCCGGTCCCCTTCTCCATACCTAGGCCCAGGCGGGCTCTGAGGTGCTGGAATGGTGTGCCTGGCTGTGGGAGCCAGGTCCAGTCCCCTTCTCCATGCCTTTGGTCCCTGGGTAGGCCCAGAGGTGTGGGCATGGTGTGCCTGGTTGTGGGAGAGAGGTCCAGTACCCTTCTCCTTGTCTCGGGTCACTGGGCTGGCACTGAGGCGCTGGCACAGTGTGCCTGGTTGTGAGAGAGAGGTCCAGTCACGTTCTCCATGCTTCAGGACCCCAGGCAGGCCCCAATGTGCTGGCATAGTGTGCCTGATTGTGGAAGAGAGGTCCAGTCCCCTTCTCCTTGCCTCAGGTCACTGGGTGGGTCCTGAGGTGCTGGCTAGGTGTGCCTGGTTGTGGGAGAGAGGTCCAGTCCCCTCTCTATACCTCAGGTCCCCAGGCAGGCTCCGAGGTGCTGGCATGGTGTGCCTGGTTGTCGGAGGAGGGTCTGGTCCCTGGCTCCATACCTTGGGTCACTAGACAGGACCCAAGGTACTGGCTTGATATACCTGGTTGTGCGAGTGAGGTCTGGTCCCCTTCTCCATACCTAGGGTCCCCAGGTGGGCTCTGAGGTGCTGGCATGGTGTGCCTGACTGTGGGAGTGAGGTCCAGTCCCCTTCTCCATGCGTTCGGTCCCTGGGTACACCCTGAGGTGTGCGCATGGTGTGCCTGGTTGTGGGAGAGAGGTCCAGTCTCCTTCTCCTTGTCTTGGGTCACTGGGCTGGCACTGAGGCACTTGCACAGTGTGCATGGTTGTGGGAGAGAGGTCCGGTCCCCTTCTCCATGCCTTGGGTCCCTGGATGGGCTCCGAGGTGCTGGCGTTCTGTGCCTGGTTGTGGAAAGAGGGTCTGGTCCCTGGCTCCATACCTTGGGTCACTAGGCAGGACCCAATGTGCTGGCTTGGTGTGACTGGTTGTGGGAGAGAGGTCCAGTCCCCTTCTCCTTGCCTCAGGTCACTGGGTGGGCCCCGAGGTGCTGGCACAGTGTGCCTGGTTGTGGGAGAGAGGTCCGGTCCCCTTCTCCATGCCTTGGATCCCTGGATGGGCCCCGAGGCACTGGCGTTCTGTGCCTGGTTGTGGAAATAGGGTCTGGTCCCTGGCTCCATGGGAGAGAGGTCCAGTCCCCTTCTCCTTGCCTCAGGTCACTGGGTGGGCCCCGAGGCACTGGCGTTCTGTGCCTGGTTGTGGAAATAGGGTCTGGTCCCTGGCTCCATACCTCGGGTCACTGGGCAGGACCCTAGGTGCTGGCTAGGTGTGCCTGGTTGTGGGACAAAGGTCCAGTCCCCTTCTCCATACCTTGGGTCCCCAGGTGGGCTCTGAGGTGCTGGCATGGTGTGCCTGGTGGTGGGAGAGAGGTCCGGTCCCCTTCTCCTTGCCTCAGGTCACTGGGCAGGCCCTGAGGTGCTGGCATGGTGTGCCTGGCTATGGGAAGAGGGTTCCTTCCCCTTCTCCGTGCCTTGGGTTTCCATGCTGGCCCCAAGGAACTGGCACAGTTTGCCGGGAAGTGGGAGTGGGGTCCAGTCCCCAGATCCAAGCCTCCAGTTCCCAGGCAGGCCCCAAGGTGCTGGTGGTGTGCCTGGGCCAGAACTAATTTTTTGTTCTTTGCTTCTAACATGGCGGAACTTCCTGCAGGAACCAGTACTTGAGCTGTGCAGTTGTTTAAATTGCTGCTTAGCTGCTCTTTCCCTAGGGAAGGCTTTTTGTGCAGCTCAGGATTTAATAGTTGACCCTATAGGTACTTCCAGCTCTCCAGAGACCCGGTGGATCTGTGTTCTGTAGAATCTCTGATCCGGGCCTGACTCTTTTCATCAAACTGCACTCCATGCAATTCTGTATTCCCGACCAGTCTCCTCTGAGTGGTCCTGTGCTGATCGGGGAGCAGATCAGCTGTTCTTGCTATGTCCCAGTATTCTCCTGGTGTTCCCATCTGGCCCACCACCCACACTCCAAACACTTCCTGTGGGACCAGCCCAGTGCCATCCCTTACAATAACTCACCAGCCTCTGAGTGGCTCCCTTTCTCTGGTTCTGGCTCCTCACTCCTACGTGGGTCCATGGGAACCTTATTAATGGTCTTGTTGTCCTGGGGGCCGCCAAGGCCCTTTTCTCTCCTGCTGCCTCCAAGCAACTCCATCTGAAGGGCACAGCTGCGGCTTCTGCTGGCTCCTGCTCAATGCGCTCAGCAGCTCCAGCCTTAAAGCAGCCGCAGCCCGAAAGGCTCAGAGCAGCTTTTTCTTTCTCTCATCATGGCTTCTCCCACCTTCATGAACTCCATAGGTCTCTCCTCCTCCCCCCAGCTCCAGCAGCCCCAGCTTGGCTGATGTTACATTTTTATAGTTGTAAATTGGTTGATTTGTGAGAGAGAGTGACACTGGGAGCAGTTTATTCTGCCATCTTGACCAGAACATTTCTTTCTTTTTTTTTTTAAATACAGTTAGGTTCTTTTGTTTCTGTTTGTATGCCGTTTGGGGTACTCTCCTGCTCTTCTTATTTTTAGCACATAGTACATTAGAAAACAATGCAAAAGTCAGCACTACACAGGGATCTGTGAGTCCAGGAAACAATGTGAAGATTCTGCCAATGGGACATGGCCCGGGACTCCATTGTTCATGTGACCTGACACCCGAGCATGCCTACTCCAACTGTAGGACAATCAACTTGAACCCTGTATCCAACAACACTCAAAAGGTCTGGTATTCCCCTTTCTGTAGTGTATGGCTACCTGAGTAAAACGCCATCATCCCTTTTCAAAGGACATCACTCCTGCATACTCTCACCATGGTTTTGTAAGGGGCTTTCTTTATTGGGACACAGCCACATCTCCAGCTGATTGGCTCTAGACTGCTCAAGTCTAGAAACTGCACAGGAGAGTGTGGCTTTCTACCGGGCAGCTGACTTCAGCTTTCTGCCCAACTATTCTTGATTTCTTTTGATTCTATATATTAAACAAAGTCCTTGTCAGCTGTTTATTTATCATATCTATCTGTGGGTTGGGCTTTCCAGCTGCCATTCTGATCTTGACCATTGTAATTATGCCCACCCTGCTTCTGCTGGTTAAGGGCTGCTACCTGGCTGTGTTTCCCAGCATCCTACCACACCCATTGCTATTAGACAGCCTGCTTTGTAACAGTACCTGTTGCTGTTAATACCGCATACATCCACCAGCCACATCAGGTCTCTAAATGATGCTGTGATTCTGGCTCCCTTTTCTTCAATGCATTCCTTATTCCCTTTGTAAATAGAATAGAACGTACTCTAGATCTAAATGAGAAATATAGTTAGCTGGTTTTCTTTTTTTTTGGTGGGGGGGTTGGAAGGAGGTCTACTATATAAGTACATTTATTTTAATAGGTCCCCTTTTGAGCCTCTTATCGTTATCTTCATAGTGTACTATGGCAGTTCTGGCATCTGTAGTTCTATTTTTTCCAAGCTTCCAAGAGCCATTCTAGAAGCATATTGGAATCCTCTCCTCAGGCTCTTTGCAGGGTATTAAATCATGCATTAAAATAGTGGCTCCATATCAACAAACTCTTTATTCAAACTCTTTATTTTGACTCCCTTGATTCAACACTCTCAGAATCTACTTCTAAATATAATTTCTTAGTTCCTCATAATATTATCCAGGCCCTGAAGCTTGTATGGTAGTACTCACTCTTAGCCCTTAGTGAACAAAGGCAATACTGAGATTTGACCCTAGTTACAAGTGTGGTAGCCAGGAGAGGGGCTAGGGGTATCCTGAGGAGGGAAAGCATTATACTATGAGGAACCTGTCTAATTTGAGGCTTCTGCATAGTCTTTTCACAAGAGGAGGCCTCTATCTTCTAACACAGGGTAGTGGACCACTTTTGCAGACACAGAAATATCAGGGTAATCAAGAGATTCAAGTTTAAATGAATCTACCCACATATCCCCATCCCAACATCAACATCCCAGCCCTTTCCTATTTGGGTCTTGGCTTCAGCATAGGAAACTTACCAAGGCTGGAAATTTATCTTTCTTTGAGACTTTGTCTATCGTCCAACTGCAGGAGATGGGGGTCTCTGTACTAAAGCCCAGGAGACCCTTCAGACTCTCCTGCTTTTAATTATGATGCTGGTTATGAGATCTGAACTTGTCAGTTACCCTTAAATGAATCAATAGTAAGTGGTAACATCCACCCAGTGCCACAGTCTGTATACTCTTTCTTTATACCTCTCGAATGTTAGAAATGTTTTCCAGATAGTGCATTTCCCTCCATCCTTATCCAGTTCCTTTCTAACAGAGGTGAAATTTTAAAAATCACACTGCTATAGCAGGCAATGGCTCATCAATACTTCACCTATACTACAGTAATAGCGTTCTCATTGCAGGAGATACAACTCATCTTTAGAGTCTTCTCCTTGAAATCAATCTTGGTACCAACTGCATTTGGTCAAGTTTTTAGAAGCAGAGTCTAAGACAGGGATTCTTGTGAAATTGATTTACCAAGAGAGTGTTCTTAGGAGAAGGTGAGGAGAGAAGCAGAACAGAACAAGGAAGGAAAGAGCTAAGGAACTGTATGGCTTCAACTGAACAGAATAATCAGTCCGATCCCAAGGGGAGCTCTGCCGTACTAATTGCCCCAGGGGGTTGATACCACCCTGAAAGAAGAAGGTGGTGGTGGTGGTGGTATTTCAATGGAAGTCAGTCAGTCATTGCCTTTTGGCTGTCACTGGGGTCATAGGCATAACTCCCTTGGCAAGGTGACTCCTGTTTGGCTGAGAGTTGATACCACCCTGAAAGAAGAAGGTGGTGGTGGTGGTGGTATTTCAGTGGAAGTCAGTCAGTCATTGCCTTTGGCTGTCACTGGGGTCATAGGCATAACTCCCTTGGCAAGGTGACTCCTGTTTGGCTGAGGACAATTCTGCAGACAATTCTGTCAGCAACCAATTGCTAGAGCAACTGGGGGATGGGTGCACCATTTCAGTAAGGCGGATCTAGAAGGTATACCAATAGGCTCCACTACTTAGAGGGATATATCCAACACACGGTAAGCAAAAGAAAGGATACTGGGGAAAAATTGACTTAATGCTACTCCCACTGTCCCATCTTCTGTCAGTGCCTCCTATTAGCTAATTGCAGTCACATGCAGGTGAACAGGGTTCCTGCTGCCACATTCCGTAAAGGTCAGCATCCCATGGCACAGAGCCAAGAGGTAAAGAGGAAGAAGAGTAATTCTAGAGGGACAAGTGAAAAATATCCACTACCCAAAATAACATCACAATCATTTATTTGAGTATATGTTTCATCCTAGTAATCACATACATAAAAATTAAAAGCAAAATTCAAGTACCTCTTATAAGCCTTCAGATTGCCAACAGGATTAATAAGTGTGTGGGGGAAACAAGCCTTTTTATACATTGTGTGGGAGTAAATTATTAAAATAATTTAAATAATTTTTAATAATTAAAAATAATAATTTAATTTATTAAATTAAAATATTTTTTCTGGAAGAAAATTTCACGAACCATTCCAAATGCTTTAATATTACATAAACTATTTAACTCAGAAATTAAACAAAAGTTTAACCTACAAATGATTATGCAATTTCAAAAATATTCATAGAAATCTTACCTAAGAAAAATATACAAATTTACAATGAATTAATGCTAAAAAGATTCATATTATTGTTCGTAATAGGAAAATAATTCACAGTATCTATTTAAGGGAATAAGGTAGGTTTAAAACATTCTGCATAGAATTATCCACTTTAATTTTTTTTAATTACATTTTTTTTCTTAAAAGATAAGTTTTGGGTTTCAGGTCCAAACTTCAAAATTCAGATATTAGGAGAAAAAAAGATAAATGATGCTGACTTAACATAAATTGAAACACAATTTTTGAGGCCATCTGTGCTCAAATTTGAACTTCTGATCAATTATCTTTCACAACATTTGACTTAAAAAGGAGCCCAAATCAATAGGAGGCTTCATATATAGAAGTGTCTTTATCAAGATATGTGTAAACAGTGTATTCTAATCTCTGAAGCCTACAAAATGCCTTCACCTTTTTCAAGTTTCCAAGATATCATAAGGGCAATGATATTTATATTTTTCCCAGCTTTGCTCAAAAAGCAACCACACCTCTGTTCTGAGTCCCCTCACCTCCTTGATCCTGCTATTTGTCTAGTGGAGCTTGCTTGACAACAATCATATGGCATTTAATCCGAAGTGTCTTTAACCAGTGATATCCTAAAACATGGAATGAAAAACTTAAGATTCACCTAGTCTTCATTTATTCAATTCCGCATATTCTCAAATTTAATAAATGTCAGACACGTCAAGTCACTGTCAAAATATTAGGAAAACTTTGAAATTGCAAAAGAAAATGTTGGATGTTTTCAATGCTGTGCTGGGTTTGCCCTTTTGATTGACTTTTTTTTTTTTTTACAACTTGGAGAGGGCAGAAATTAATTTGTAGATTTATGTCTGGTAGAGATGCAAATAATTCCCTTCCAATAGAATAGATAACCACAAAGGCTATAGTTTATTAACTTATTGGACGTTAACTAGTTTTATATCTCATTCAGCAATCTTATCCTAACATTCCCTTATTAAACTTTTTATGAACAGCCAGCTCCTTAATTTCTCATTTGAACTCGCTTAAACATTGCTTCATTAACTAATTTGTTAAATAATATTTCTGACATGTGCTCATTTCATATTTTTATGGGAGGCATGTTATTACTTTTTAAAAAATTATATATTTGCAGCGCCACCCTAGGTGCTACACTTATTAAAATTGGGAACAAATTAGAAGCTATGAGTAATAATGAAGAACAATTATTATGGTTAAGATGATCACGGTGGTAGTTGTAATGTTTGTATGTAAGAAGAAGAAAGAGAGAAACCAAAATGATAATTGTTACAGGTTTAAAAACAAAAATCCAGCTTCGAAAAAATAGTGCATTTTTCTCATTAAAAATGTTTAATGGATATTATTTTTATAATGTGCATATGAACAGCTTTTGCAGTTATCATTAAACTTTTACAAATCCTATCTCATATTTATTCTTTTCAAACACTTCTAAGAGATGTAGGAATAATAATTATAGCTGCGTATGAGTGAGCAAACTAACACAACAATATAAGGTGTTTCTCCCACCCACACAAAGGAAAATCCTGTATAAAGATAATTTTCTCTAAGTTAACACAATTTGTGATGAAAACAAAAAAAACTTCACAATTAAATCTCTCAATGGGAAGTTATTAAATTACTAGGTAATTTTTAAAGGAACAACCAGAGTTGAAACTGTAACTACTGAAATCAATTCTGTGAAATAAATGCGGAGCCCTCTATCTCATGTAAGATAACAGAAATATCCACCAAATCTAATGATGCCTAATCTCCATCAGGAGTAACAGAGTGAATTTAATGCAAAAAAAAGTTATTACATCGTCAGACTGTCCACTTTGCCAAGTGTTTAATACCAGAGATTTTTCCACAGAGTGATTACAGCTGTGTTTCAGATTTATATGTCTGTTTCTGGGTAGTTAACTATCAAAATTGCTTTTAATTTAATGGTCTGCCAATGCTTAGATATTACATTTGTTCTTCTTCTAGAGGAGCAGGGTACGTCTATATAGACTCATTTTTTTCGTTTTAGTAATTCTTTCAACATAAAAAGATTTTTGCAAACATTTGCCTAAAGATGTGCTTGATTAGACTATCTTAACGTTCTTATTCTGCAAAGGTATTTTTGAAATTTTATTACCTCTTCCGATTGGAAAACTCTTTAGGTAACAGCCTTACATTTAAGAAGCCCCAAATGTGATATAATCAGCCAGAACATTTTGATATAAATGTTTAATAATTTTCTTTTGTGTACCTAGTTTAGACTTCAGAGTCTAAAGATTTAGTTCTGTGACTAATCTCACAGATCATAATATTATGTATTTAGGAGGATACTGCTCTATTTTGTGAGACCTTTTTCTCTTATTTACCGTTTTACACATTTGACGAAGGTAGATGTCAACTGACTGACAATTAAAACTGTGAAAAGAAAATGTCATTGATGAAAGCATGATGCCTTCTAGAGAACCAAGGGTGAATAATAAACATCTAGGAGACAAGTATTATTGGATGCATTTCTGGAAGTTTTTCATTACAAGAAAAGCTGTCAGAATTTT
>NW_007732115.1:70322-73789 GCF_000696425.1 Galeopterus variegatus | reverse complement strand
TTTTAAAAAAAGAGAGAAAGAAAAAACCTATTTAGTTCTTCACATTTAAATATCAGAAAAACAGTCATGACACATTTTTGCCTTTGAAAAACACCAGGAATTGATTTATCCTGCCCTCTAGTCACACTGAATAATTAATCTGATAAGGCAGAAATAAGTGATCAGTAATCAGAATCCCATATATATATATATATTTTTTTTTTTTTGGCACCTACACTACAAATTGTAGTCTGAAAAAATGCGTAATCTGATAAGGCAGAAATAAGTGATCAGTAATCAGAATCATATATATATATATATATATATATATATATATATATTTTTTTTTTTGGCACATACACTACAAATTGTAGTCTGAAAAAATGCTAGCGTTTAAGCTCTAAAGTTCGGTAATATTCCAATGATTTGAGATGATTCTAATATTATCTGAAATACTTAAAAATCAAAATTTCAAGGTTAAAACTGAAGGTCTCACCCTATGCCATGTTTGGATCGTATGTAAATCATCCTTAATAGTCCTTTTTTCAGACTGTCATTCCTTTGAACCAAAATCTATCTCCTTGTAAATTCTAACCATTGTTTCTTATTCTGCCTTTTAATCGCTCTTCCATATCTACCTGTACCAGACTTGTGAATCTCAGTGCTGGCTCTGTTCACAGCACCTTTTGAACAAAGTTGCATAACTTATATACTTGTTAAGTAGGTTATCTAGATGACCATGTCTTGAAGCTTTAAATGTTTGCACAGCTGACCACTTGGCAACCAATTAATCAGCTTACGGGTTAACTTTGGGGTGGTGTCATATCAAAAGATGAGCTAGAACAATGGAATTCTCACTATCGGGTACTTGAATTATGAATTATAAAGTAGCTGAAATAGAGGTAGTGAGCATGAACATGAAAGTACCTACAGAGCAAGAGGAGAACTTCACAAGAAGTCTAAATTATAGAAAGGAAGATACTCTGGTTAAGCAGAAACTTGAGGATAGAGAAACACATGTACAGAATAGAGGTCAGTGAAGCTGACTGATGGCGAAATAAGCAGCAAGAAGACACCCAAAGGGAACAAAAATAGGCAGAAGGAATAATGATCATAATGTGAGTAAAACATAGATTGAAGTGCAATGAAATCACGTTCCGGTTTTGGGATTTAGTTTGAGTTTCAATGAGGCCCAATGGTATATTAATATCTTTTTTTAGATGATTTGTATGTGACTCCTGTCTTTCATATTGATTGATATAATAGCTACTATCTCCATTTTAGTCTGCTTAATTTTTAAAAAGCTCTGTTCTTTTCAATCACAAAGACCTAACTAAAACAGCCTGAGAGTTACTATAATATTGGACACCAGCTTTTATGTCTCCATGGATTTTCTCTGTTCCATACTAAATATTTCTTCTTAGTCTAATCATTACAGACAGTTTGATTTTCATTGAAATGGTCCCCCATGGGCACTGTTTGAAAATACCAATGAGAGCATTGTAACCAACTCATTAAGACATGGCATTTCATATAACACGCCACAAACCTTTTCGTTCCCTGAAGACCAAATTCTTGCTTACAATTATAATATAACAATAAAAGACATTTTCAAAAGCAAAAGAAAAATAAAATTATTTTGAAAGTATGGGATAGGGAATAATATGGTAAATTATAAACTAGGCCAAGAAAGTCCAGTTGTAAAATAAATCAATAATCAATCATCTTCATTTATATTTCTGGCCAAACTGGACTGATGGAGACCCAATTCATTCTCCCATATCAAAGAATCAAAACATTGCACAAAATATATGAAACAATGGTTTCATGACATGGGACATCAGGCACCACAGGACAGTGGTAACTGACAGAGGGGAAGTGAATGAGGTGAGTCATATAGTTGGCACAGGTTACTTCCTGGAGTTTCCAAGTAGCAACACAGGGAGGGAAAATGCGAGCACAATGTGGGGTCTCCTTGAGTAGAGGAGACAAAGCTTGGAGTTCAGAAAGTCCAAGGCAGCTAAAGGTCAGAGGGCAGTGCATTGAAGAGAAGAGAGATGCACAAAGAGGGAACTTCAGAGATCTACAGAGTGTCCCATTAGAGCCCTCACCTAGTGTTGCTCAATTCCTGTGTGTGATGAAACTACTCAAGACTAGAAGAATCATCCACAGTGGAGAACAGGGAACAACCCAGAATTCACACAATACCACTATTCCTACCAGCTGGAATGAAAAATCTCATTAATTCAGGAGCATTGGGTAGAGTACATTTAAGGAACATAAGAGCAATTTCACACAAAATTGAAAAGTGAATATGTATCATTCATTTTATGAGCCCAGTATTACAGTGATACCAACACTAGACAAATACAAAAACAGAATAAACGTAAATACAAAAACTATAAAAAAATTTAGAAAATTTAATCCAGCAATATATCAATATATTAAAAGGCTAACACGTTATGACCAAGTGATGTTTATTCCAGAAATGCAGGGTTGGTTTAAGATTTCATAATCAATGTAATTCACTTCGTACTTAAGGAAATAGAAAAAAATGAAAACAACAACAATAAAAAAAATGCTGTATTCCAAGCACAGAAAAAAACATTTCATAAAATTCAGCATGGATTCCTGAGAAAATGTCTTAGCAAAATATGAATGAAAGAGAATTTTCTCAATCGGATTGAGGGCATATAGGAAAAACTTACAGCTAATATAATGCATAATGGTGAAAGACTGAGTGCTTTTTCCCCTAAGATCAGAAATAAAGGAAGAATGTCTACTGTCACTACTTCTATTTGACATCGTACTAGAGTTTCTACTCAAAATAACAAGGCAAGAAAAACAAATGATAGTAAATCAGACCAAAAAAAGTAAAGTAAAGCTGGTATTATTAGCAAAAGAAATGACCATTAATGTTGAAAATCTTACAGAATCCGTAAAACACAACTATTTGAATATATTTTCAATGAATGCTCAGAACTTGAAAAATATTTCAACTAGCATAAAAATATTGAATATTATTATATTGAATATGAATCTGATAAAAGCTTGGATTAGTCAGGGTTCTCCAGACAGACAGAATCAATAGGATATATTATAAATATATGAGGGGCTTTATTAGGAGAATGAGCTTATATGATTATGAAGAAAAGTCCCACGATAGGCCGTCTGCAGACTGGATGCCGAAAATGTGTACAAGTTCAAAGGCCAAAGAACCAGGGAAGCTGATGGTGTCCTTGGTGTAAGTCCTGGAACACAAAAGCTGAAGAGTTTTGAGCTCTGATGTCCATAGACAGGAGAAAAAAGAGTGTAAGCCAGCTCCAGTGGATTAAGAGAGAGGTTCACCTTTATCTCTGTTTTTTGTTCCCTCCAGGCCCCCAGCTGATTAGATGTTTCCTGCCCACATTGAGGGCAGGTCTTTCCTACCCAGTCCTCTCGGGCTGTCACGCTAATCTCTGCTGGAAACACCCTCATGGACACCCCTA
>NW_007732115.1:68937-70034 GCF_000696425.1 Galeopterus variegatus | reverse complement strand
TGGTGAAAGACTGAGTGCTTTTTCCCCTAAGATCAGAAATAAAGGAAGAATGTCTACTGTCGCTACTTCTATTTGACATTGTACTAGAGTTTCTACTCAAAATAACAAGGCAAGAAAAGCAAATGATAGTAAATCAGACCAAAAAAAGTAAAGTAAAACTGGTATTATTAGCAAAAGAAATGACCGTTAATGTTGAAAATCTTACAGAATCCATAAAACACAACTATTTGAATATATTTTCAATGAATGCTCAGAACTTGAAAAATGTTTCAACTAGCATAAACATATTGAATATTATTATATTGAATATGAATCTGATAAAAGCTTGGATTAGTCAGGGTTCTCCAGACAGACAGAATCAATCGGGTATATTATAAATATATGAGGGGCTTTATTAGGAGAATGAGCTTATATGATTATGAAGAAAAGTCCCACGATAGGCCGTCTGCAGACTGGAGGCCGATAATGTGTACAAGTTCAAAGGCCTCAGAACCAGGGAAGCCGATGGTGTCCTTGGTGTAAGTCCTGGAACACAAAAGCTGAAGAGTTTTGAGCTCTGATGTCCATAGACAGGAGAAAAAAGAGTGTAAGCCAGCTCCAGTGGATCAAGAGAGCGGTTCACCTTTTTCTCTGTTTTTTGTTCCCTCCAGGCCCCCAGCTGATTAGATGTTTCCTGCCCACATTGAGGGCAGGTCTTTCCCACCCAGTCCTCTCGGGCTGTCACGCTAATCTCTGCTGGAAACACCCTCATGGACACCCCTAAAAAATAGCCTTATCAGGTTTCTTGGCATTCCTTAATCTAATCAAGTTGACATCTAGAATTAAACTTCACAAAGATATATAAGATCTATACACTTAAAACTGCAAAACATTGTGTAGAAAAATTAAAGGACAATAATACAAAGAGCCTGAGTTCATAGATCAGAAGACCCCAAAATTTTAACTTTTCTGTTCTTTCTCAAATTGACATATATTCAATACAATTCCAACCAAAATTGCCATAGCTTTTTAAAAAATAAATTGACATGCTGATTTCAAATTTTATTTGTAAATGCCAAGGACCTGGAATAGCTAAACAACTTAAAAATAAATGAGCA
>NW_007732115.1:63542-68822 GCF_000696425.1 Galeopterus variegatus | reverse complement strand
AAATTTTATTTGTAAATGCCAAGGACCTGGAATAGCTAAACAACTTAAAAATAAATGAGCAAAGTTCAAAAACTTTCTTTTATAAAGAGACAACAATCAATACAGTGTGGTTCTGACACCAAAATAGACAGTGAAATTAATGAAACAGAACAGGACAGAGATTATGAAACTAAACCTACACATATGGTAAACAGATTTTTGACAAAGATACCAAGGCATTTCACTGAGAATGAATAATACATTCAACAAATCATGGTGAAACTGCTGGATGTCCATATGTGAAATGTGAACTCTGACCTGTATTTCACATTGTATATAATGACATATGCAAAAAGGATCATTCACCTAAACACAAGAGCTAAAGCTATAAAACTTAGAGAAAAAATCCTGAATTTGTTGAAGATTTAAAAAAATTTTAAACTATAAAAGAAAAAGACAATAAATTAGGCTTTAGCAAAATTAAAAACTTACGTTTTCAAAAGATATTGTCAAGAAAATGTAAAGACAGCACACAGGTTGAGAGAAAATATTTGCAAAACACATATCTTACAAAGAACCTGTACTTCTGAATATATCTAAGAACTCTTAGAACTCAATAATAAGCAAACAACCCAGTTAAAATAAGTGCAAAATGTTTAACAGACACCTCGCCATGGACATTTGCCATATACAGATGAAAAATGAATACTAATAAAGATGATCAATATCATTAATCATTAGGGAAATGCAATTTAAAGCCACAATGAGATATTGCTACACACCCCTTAGAATGGCTAAAATTATAACAGCTGACCATATAAAGGATTGGCCATGAAGTGGAGCAGGTTGACCTCTTAAACACTGAAAGTGGGAAGGTAAAACGGTACAGCACTTTCAAAATCAGTCTGGAACTTCCTTTGAAAATTAATACGCACCTGTCATCAGAACCAGTCATTCCACTCCTCGGTAAATAAATACCAAGATAAAGGAAAGCACGTGTCCATGCAAAGGGTTATACATGAATGTTCATATAATCTGTACTTTCAATATCCTGAAACTGGAAACATCACAAATGTCCATTGACAAGTCAGTGGATAAACAAACTGTGGTGTATCCACACCGTGACATCCTATTGAGAAATAAAAAAGAATACTCTATTGATAAATACAAGAACATGCATCAATCTTAAAATAATAAATACTCTTTGTTTCCATTTACATAAAATCCTTTAATGTGCAGACTAACCTATAGTGATAGAATGCAGATCAATGGTTGCCTGAGAAGGGGGCCTAGGAAGTATAGTGGGGAGACATTGTAAAAGGGCATAAGGAAACTTTGGTAGTGGTGGAAATGTTAATCATTTCTCTATTTTATTTTATTTTTCGGGATAATTAGTATATTCGGTATTACACAATGTTATTGTTTTCTGTGGCCTTTTCTCAATTCCTCCCTTAATACCCTTTGTCTTCCCCTTTCCCAGCTCTGGTTAACCTCAGTTCTGCTCTCTTTTTGAAAATTCAACATATTATTGTGATTGCTGTACCTTTCTTTTTTTATTGTTTATTTATATTTTTAGCTCCCATTTATTAGTGAGGACATGCGGTATTTCTCTTTCTGTGCCTGGCTTATTTCACTTAACATAATTTTCTCTGTTTATCCATGCTGCTGCTAATGGCAGGATTTCATTATTTTTTATGGCAGGGTAGTATTCCATTGTATAAATACACCACATTTTCCTTATTCAGTCATCTGATGATGGACATTCAGGTTAGTTCCAACTCTTAGCTATTGTAAATAGAGCTATGAGAAACATGGGAGTATAGGTATCCCTTTGACATGATGATTTCCATTTCTTTGGGTATATACCCAGCAGTGAGAGTGTTGAATCACATGGCAGTTCTATCTGTAGTTCTTTGAGGAACTTCCATACAGTTTTCAGTACGGTTGCAACAATTTACAGTCCCACCAGCAATGTAGGAGTGTTCCCCTTTCTCTGCATCCTCACCAGCATTTGCTATTCTCTATCTTTTTGATAACAGCTAGTCTAACTGGGGTGAGAAGATATCTCAATGTGGTTTGGATTTGCATTTCCCTGATGCTGAGTGACACTGAGCATTTTTTCATGTGTTTGTTGACCATTTGTATGTCTTCCTTTGAGAAATGTCTATTCAGCTCTTTTGCCCATTTTAATCGAGTTACTTGTTTTTCTACTTTTAAGTTGTTTGAGGTCCTTGTGTATTCTGGATATTAATCTTATGTCAGATGCATATTGTGAAAATACTTTCTCCTGCTTTGTAGGTTGTTTTCTGCTCTGTTAATTTTTTTTTTTTTTGTGCTGTGCAGAAGCTTTTTAGCTTAATGTAATCCCATTTGTTTATTTTTTCCTTTTGTTGCTTGTGATTTTGGGGTCATATTCATAAAGTCTTTGCCCAGTTCTACGTCCTGAAGTGTTTCCCTTATGTTTTCTTGTAGGAATTTTAGAATCTCAGGTCTTATATCTAAGTCTTTAATCCATTTTGAGTTGGATTTGGTATATGGTGAGAGGTATAGGTCAAGTTTCATTCTTCTACATATGGATGACCAGTTTTCCCAGCACCATTTACTGAAGAGGCAGTCTTTTCTTCAATGTATGTTCTTGATGCCTTTGTCAAAGGTCAGCTGGTTGTAAGTATGTGGGTTAATTTCTGGATTCTCTATTCTGTTCCATTAGAGTTTCTGTTTTTATAACAGAACCATGCTGTTTTAGTTACTATAGCTTTGTAGTATAATTCGAAGTCAGGTAGTGTTATGCCTACAGCTTTATTTTATTTTATTTTTTGCTCAGATTTGCTTTGACTATTTGGGGTCTTTTGTTGTTCCATTTGAATGTTAGGATTGTATTTTCTATTTCTGTGAAGAATCAAATTAGTATTTTGATGGGGATCGTGTTGAATCTATGAATTGCTTTGGATAGTATGGATATTTTCACAATGTTAACTGTTCCAATGCATGAGCATCGGATGTCTTTCCATCTTTTTGTTTCCTCTTTAATTTCTTTGAACAATGATTTGTAGTTCTCATTGTAGAGATCTTTCATCTTCTTGGTTAAGTTTATTCCTAGGTATTTTATTTATCTTATTTTATTTGGTGACTATCGTAAATGGTCTAGCTTTCTTGATTTCTTTTTTTTTTTTCTGGTTCATTGTTGAAATACAAAAACACTACTGATTTTTGCATGTTGATTTTGTGTCCTGCAACTTTGTTGAGATCATTTATCATCTCTAAGAGTTTTTTGGTAGATTCTTTAGTTTTCTCACTGTACAGGATCATGTCATCTGCTAACAGAGACAATTTGACTTTGTCTTTTCCAATCTCAAGATGCCCTTTATTTCTTCTCTTGCCTGATTGCTCTGGTTATTACTTCCAATACTATGTTAAATAGAAGTGGTGAAAGTGGGCATCCTTGTCTTGTTCCTCTTTTTAATGAGAAAACTTTCAGATTTTCCCCATTCAGGATGATATTGGTGGTAGTTTTGTCATATATGGCTTTTACGGCCTTGAGATACTTTCCTTTTATTCCTAATTTGCTGAGAGTCCTTATCAGGAAATGATGCTGAATTTTGTTGAATGCTTTTTCTGCATGTAATGAGAAAATCATATGGTTTTTGTCCATGATTTTGTTGATGTGGCATATCATATTTATTGACTTGCACATGTTGAATCATCCTTGCATCCCTGGGATGAATCTCGCTTGATCGTGGAGTACAATTTTTTTGATGTGTTGCTGTATTCTGTTTGCTAATATTTTTATTGAGGATTTCTGAGTCTATATTCATCAAAGATACTGGCCTGTAGTTTCCTTTTTTTTTTTTTTTGGTTCTATATTTGGTTTTCGTATCTGGATGATGCTGGCCTCATAAAATGAGTTTGGGAGAATGGATTGTTTCAATTTTTTGGAATTGTTGTAAGATAATTGGTATTAATTGCTGTTTAATGGTTTGGTAGAATTCACCAGTGAAGTGTTCCTGTCCTGGGCTTTTCTTTGTTGTAAGACTGCTGATTATTGCTTCAGTCTCTTTGCTTATTCTCATTGTCTGTTCAGGTGTTCTGTCTTCTTGGTTCAGTCTTGGTAGTTTGTATGTGTCCAGAAATTTATCCATTTCTTCTAGGTTTTCAAATTTGTTGGCATATAGTGGTTTATAATACTTTCCAATGATTATTGATATTTCTGTGTTATCAGTTATAATGTGCCCTTTTTCATTTCTGATTTTTTTATACTTGGGTCTTCTCTCTTCTTTTCTTAGTTAGCCTAGGTAATGACTTCTCTATTTTGCTTATCTTTTCAAACACCAACTTTTCACTTTATTTACATATTTTTTTGTTTGTTTTTTGGGGTCTCTATTTTATTTAGTTCTGCGCTGATCTTAGTTATTTCTTCCTGTGTACGAATTTTGCGATTGGATTGTTCTTGTTTTTCTAGTTCTTAGAAGTGTAGTGTTAGGTTGTTTATTTGAAATATTTCCATTCTTTTGACACAAGCATTTATTGCAATAAACTTCTCTGTTAGTACAGCTTTTGCAGTATCCTACAGGTTTGGGTATGATGTGTTTTATTTTCATTAGTTTCAAGAAACTTTTTGATTTCCTGTTTTTTCTTTGGACTCATTGATCATTCAGCAGCATGTTGTTTAATTTCTATGTGTTTGTATAGTTTCCAGAGTTTTGCTTGTTATTATTTCTAGTTTTAGTCAATTGTGGTCTAAAAATATATGCAAAATTATTTCAGTTTTTTAAAATGTGTTGAGACTTGATTTGTGACCCAAAATGTAGTCTACCCTGGAGAATGTTCTATGTGCTGATGAGAAGAATGTATATTTTGTGGTGGTGGATGATATGTTCTATAGATATCTGAGAGGTCCAATTAGTCTTAAGTGTGTTTTAAATCCTTTGTTTCTGTGTTGATTTGTTGCCTAGATGATCTGTCTAATGTTGAGAGAGGGGTGTTCAGGTCCTCAACTTTTTTTTTTTTTCTTTTTGCTATGTCCCCAACTATTATTATAGATGGGTCTATCTCTTTCTTTGGGTCTAATAGCATTTGCTTTATATGTCTGGGTGCTCTGGTATTGGGTGCATATATATTTATGATTGTTATGTCTTGCTGGATAGATCCCTTTATCATTATATAATGGCCTTCTTTGTCCCTTTTTATGGTTTTTGGTTTAAATTCTATTTTATCCAATATAAGAATAGCTACTCCTGCTCATTTTTGATTTCTATTTGCATGATATATCTTTCTTCATACTTTCACTATTAGTTTGTGTGT
>NW_007732115.1:60352-63091 GCF_000696425.1 Galeopterus variegatus | reverse complement strand
ATTTTTGATTTCTATTTGCATGATATATCTTTCTTCATACTTTCACTATTAGTTTGTGTGTGTCTTTACAGGTGAGGTTAGTATTTTATAGACAGCATATAGTTCATTGTTTTGTCCTACTGACTCTTCTCAAATCTCACTGAGTTTCTTTAAGACTATTACCCAGAATTCCCTCTCAGACATATCAAGGGTTTCCTGTTATATGGGGTCTCATATTTGACAATTATATTGCTCCTTTATTGGTATCATTTTTTGTTGTGTTTTCATATTTCTAGTATTCCTACATTGATGCCTTGTTATCTGGTGGTTGCTTCTATTACTCTGAGGTGGCTTTTGAGGAGAATGACTCCCTCCTACAGATCTGTTATATATAATCATTGGGTGGGATATTTTAGTGTTGATTCTGGGTAGACTCAGTAGTTTCAGTAGTTCTGGGTAGACTCAGTTGTTCTTGGACTCAGTATTTCCAGGGGACGTCAGCAGGTCATCTGTGGCTGAGGATTCATGTGCGCACCTGGGCCCACCCAAGTAGGTGGAGTCTGTGTGGGCAGCTGGACCAGCTGAGGGGGCTGGATGGCTGGGCCCATGAGTGTGAATGGGGCCATGTGGGTGGCTGTGGAGGCTGGGATTACATGGGTGTCTGAATATCTGGGGTTACTCAGGTGGCTGGGATGGCTGGGGCCATGTGGGCAGCTTGACATCTGGGCCCATATGGGAGGGTGAGGTCGCATGGGTGGCTGGGTAGTTGGGGTCATGTGGGGGGGTGGAACCACATGGGTGGAGCCATGTTGGCAGCCAGGCGGTTGAGGCTGCAAGGAAGGCTAGGTGTCTGAGCCCCTCAGGGTGGGTGGGGTCACACGGGCAGCTGGAAGTCTGGGCTCAGGCAGACAGGCAGGCAGGGCTGCTCTGGTGGCCAGGCTGCTGGGGTCATGTGGGCAGCTGGGGCTGCACAGGCAGCTGGAAGGCTGGAGCCACACAGGCTCTGGGCACCACCCAAGCAACATGTTCCACGAGGTGGGGTGCACTGCACAGAATGAATTCCTATATAGGGAGAAGGGCCACTGCTTTGGGACTAGAACATGGCACAGGCAATTGTAGTGGTGGTGGGGGCAGGCTCTGGCAAGGAGCAAGAGGTAAGTTACTGCTGAGAAGTGCTCACAGCCAAGCAGATTCTTTTGGCCACAAGGGAGTATTCCTCCTAGTTGATCCTGGTTTGAGAGACCTGGAGATGGCTGAAGCCAGGTGCCTTTTTCTCTTCTATACCACCCTGCCTAATTTTTGTTCTCCACAGAGTTTTTACTAGGCTCCTCCTGCCCTCCTACAGTAGCCAACTGATGCTCTCCCTGGTACTTAGCTGTCCGTTCCTTACTCTGGCTCCTTTCTGTGGAAGGATTGTGCTTTGGGCACCTCTAGTCTGCCATCTTTCTCCTCTATGTTAATTATCTTGATTGTGGTGTTAGTTTCAGGGAGGTAGACATTTGTCAAATCTTGTCACATCGTACACTTAAAATATGTGCAGTTTTTGTATGCCAATTATACTTCAATAAAGGTGTTAAGAAAGAATCAACCATTTCTAAAAACAGAATGTTAAAGATTATACTTAGGTTCAAGCAATTATTTTTATTTTGGGTATTTAGAATAGGCTTTACTTTGTAGGTTATTCTATATGGCTTTTCCCCTAGGCCATATGCATTCTTACTTTAGCAATATATTCAAATATTCAACATCTACCACATTTTCTGTAGTAGGCACTCAATAAATATTTATTGAATGAATGAATGACTATTTAACTGGACAGAAAAAAGTATTCATTATGTATCTTTTATTTTTGGTACATATATATTGGCTTTCACATTAAAAGGACTCTGAAGAAAGCTATTTTCTCCCAAGTGGCTGATTACCTAGAATAAATATTGCCTTTTTTCTTTTCGCCAGAATTCCCTCAACAGGGTTTTGGATTTTCACTGTGTAACATGTTTTCTTATTTGTAGTCTTGGGCATATCTTCATGGCTTATGTTTAACATGGAATGAATTCTGTTCCAATGATTTCAGGTTGCTGGGCAATCTTGCATAACTGGTATGGGCTTGTGTCTCAGCTGCTATAGAAAAGCAGATACTCACTTGGGTTTTTCATAATAAATAATTTATGTCTCATCTTCATGCAACCCCTAGATAGTCAAAGGAATTTGAAAAAATGATTTCTCTTGCTTTCCAACTTATTTCTTTTGTGGTTCTGGCATAGGAGGCATGACTTTTATAAGTTTCATTCTGCCTAGAAATGGTATGGGCGTTTTTTTGAGAAAAATGTAAAATACATTTAAGTGGCGATGGAGTACTAAGCCATAGTTGTAGTTTCGATTTCAGTTAATACTCTCATAAAAAGGTTGTAGTGGGTATTTCATTTCTACAAACATTTATTGGAGTAACTACATGTACAGGACATTGTGCTGTTTGCCAAGGAGATACAAAGATAAATGGAGATCTTTTTGCTGCCATTAAAGACTGACAATCCATTGGTGAGTGATAAAATGAGGTTGCATGGCAGAGTGGATCCAGGTTTTAGAGTGAGAAGATCTGAGTTCAAGTCCCAGCTCAAGAATCCAAACATACTTCCTTTTAGGGTAGAAGAGTACTGCAGCGAAGGTGATACTCAGATCTCCTACTGAACCATGACACTGTTGTGAGGATATCATTTATTTATTTATTTTTCAGGGAAAGAAAACTGAAACACAGGGTTA
>NW_007732115.1:55938-59865 GCF_000696425.1 Galeopterus variegatus | reverse complement strand
AGCTCAAGAATCCAAACATACTTCCTTTTAGGGTAGAAGAGTACTGCAGCGAAGGTGATACTCAGATCTCCTACTGAACCATGACACTGTTGTGAGGATATCATTTATTTATTTATTTTTCAGGGAAAGAAAACTGAAACACAGGGTTACAGCTCAGAACATCAACAAGGTATCATCACATGGGGATGGAAGTCAAATTAATCACAGAAGCCCCAGTCTGGGAATAAGCTTTGGGCATTTATAATGTACCTACCCATTCTGTAGGTTAAAGAGAAGGTAGTTTCACACGGTTGGTTGGTTGACCTTGTTGTTTGAGGGTGGGAAGAGCAGGAAGAGAGGAAGATTAAGTCTAGCTACATTATGTTACTTTAGGAGATTAACCAATACATTATACTGAATTTTTGATTCATTATATGTTTTGAGTTGAAACATATTCATTACAGAAACAGTGAGATTCCGACATTTAAGCTTGAAGCTCTGCTTCACTTGTTTCATCTCACTTGCAAGGGTGAATAACCACAAACAGAACAAATATGTTTCTTTCACATCCCTCCTGTGTTTACCCATCCCAGAACACATGAAGCTCTATGAGGACAGTAAACCTGCCTACCTTGTGGACATTGCAACACCTGCTCTCGTCAAGGAACCTGACTTAGAGTAGAAGCTCAATAAATGTGTTGCATTAACAAATAGAGGACTGATCAAACTGAAGAATAAACAGTGGAGTAATATACTGTGAAAAGAGTTTTGCAAATTTCATAGAGCCACACCCATGTTATTAAGTGCTAAATGGGAGAGTGCTAAAAAAGCTTTATAAATGAGATATTTATTGCTGTTTTTTACAGTGTAGACAGAATTTGGATAGGCATAAAAGGAGAGGAAGGTAGGTGCGTGCCTACCATGGGAATAGCATGGGTGCAGGGGACTGGGGAGGAGATGTGACTTGTGAATGGAAAAGCACAATGATAGAGCCCCGAGGGTCCTCACGACTCCAAATATCTGTTCCCAGAAACATCAAATTCCACAACTGATTCTCAGACTGCTAATGCATCCAACCTGTATTTATTGCTGAAATTGAAAGAGAAGCTTTATTTACTTTCAGATTAAGTCTTGTTTTTCAGAGAAAATCATATACGTGGTCAAAAGATAAATCGTTTTAAAAGGCTTATAGCTAATCATAGCATTTCCCTGCTTCACCCCCAACTTCTCTAAACCAAGTGATTTTCATTTACTGTTATTTTAATTTTGTTGTTCTTGTATGTACCTCTATTTTCTTCTAAATAATATACTTACACTGTAACTTCTTGACTTATCAGTTTTAGACATTATCAACTTGACATTATCCAGAAGTTACACTCAAGTTCTGCAGATGTGGATAAACACTGAGCTCCTTTAACCACCTTCTCCCTAAATTTCTCAGTCTTGTTTTTCCAATATAGTTATGTTTCAGCTTTTCATTGTATCAAAAATCAATGGCTTTATTATTACGACTGTTTTTCTGTTGAGCCAAAAAGCGTGCTATAAATACATTTCCTTTCTTGCTTAAAATTTCTTACAATATTATTTTTCCCACTTGCTTTCTTTTGAAGGCATTTATTACTGTTTCTTCATTTCATACATTTCAACAGCTTTGTCCAGTATCTATCAATAATTTCCTTTCACTCAAAGCATTCATTGATTGTTTGCCTGAAGATTCCTTCTCAGTGACCTCCTGTCGCCAGCTCCAATCTGAATGAGTTGTTGTTCTCTAGGCCCTGTTTTACAGCCATTATTCTAAAAGTTCTTATTGCTATTATCCTGTCGTAGAATCCTCGATTTCTGAATTTTGTGTCTTTCTGTTTTGTAACTAAAAATTCTAGGAGAATGGCTTTTAAAAAGTTAGGTCTGTGCCTGACTTGATAGTAACAGAGTAGGAATTGTGACTTGTCTCAAAATCTAGAGCTTTTTCCAACATTTTTATTTTATTTATTTTGTTGGGTGGTCAGTACAGGGATCTGAACCCATGACATTGGTGTTATAAGGCTGGGCTCTAACCCACTGAGCTAACCGGCCGGTCCTCTTTCAACATGTTTAGAACACTGGTAGTCTATTATGCATGTGGAGAAAGACAGATATTCTCTGTCCAATCTGAAGCATGGGAGTTCTAATCTTTTCTATGGAACTTATGGATTTCTTTCCTAAGTCATAGGTCACATTCAATTCTTCTAAAGAAGGTGAACAACACTTTTCCCTGTATTTCCACAGGAGAGAGTTTTCAGCAACACAGTGCTAGACACTCATTGTGACTGGGTTGGCTGTACACTTCAGGGAATGATCTGTTAATGTTTCTGAACTCAAACATGCTTACAGATTTGTGAATTGAGACTTTTTATTTGCTTTGATCTCTTTTTGTGCTTTTGATTTCTATATGATGCTAAGTAAGGAAATATACAATGTGACTTTCTGAGTCAACAACTATGGATACTCATAAATTAGCCTCTCTAGTGTGGCTTCCTGATAAGCATCATTGCAGCCGTGATTAACATAGCTAGAATTGTTACAAACAGCTGTGCAAGTATTACAACCACAAATTAAAGTGTAGCGCCAGATGTTCCATACTCAGACTTACAGCCCTACAAGGTGGCTGCTGCATGGAGTTGATTACTTTAAAGCTGCCAGTTTTAGCATATCTTATGAGTGTTTATACCAGGCAACCATTAGTTCTCACATACGTACAATGTTGACATCCAAGCTAATTGCAATCACAGCTCATGTAGCCCAGAAAAGAGAAAAAAAGAGCAGTCTTTAATAAATCCACCCTTCACTGAGGCTCATGAGGATTTCCAATAAGGACGAGGAAGAATCTGGAAGCAGCCTGATGTATTTCTTGCACTCTGTACCTTCCTCTCTGGCCTGTTAATGTCACAATTTCAGAATATGAGCATCAGGAGGAGTTTGTCAGCATGGTGCTTCCATCTGAAAGAATAACTCATTCACAGAATTTGAAAGATTATATACTATATTCTCATATATACCTGCCCCTAAAGTCAGGTGGGAGTGGAGTGACAGAAATGTTAATTTGAAAAACTTGTGCCCAATCTTTACATCAAAATCAGTGGGCATGGATTCTGACACTGATAGGTCCCAGAGCCCAGCATTAAATTCAGAAGATTTACAAAGGAGGTCAGAGAAGGAGATGTGGGCTTGCTGACACTGAAAGGTCATTAAGAGTTCTCTGGAAATTAATATAAATAAACTATGATTCCTATTGTGAAGAGGAGTCTAAGTATATCTAGGACATTTATAAAATATAGTCTTTTCCTTGACCTACATGGCACAGTCACTGAGAATTAATATTTATTGTGTGCAAGCTATTTTTATTTGTTTTGTGTTTCACTCAATATTTACCCACTGGATAAGCAGAAAGACTCTTCACTCTGCACTGTAAAGGTGGAAGAACTCGGTTTGCCTACGTGCACCCTGAGCTGTTCTGTTGAAGCCTCGTCTCTTCCTCCCCCTCTTACCACCTTTCCTGGTGCAGGAATTGGCCAAATAACTTAGACTTGGCCTACATTCATCCCCACCCATGCTGTGGAGTGGGGCAAGAACTCGGTTTGCCTACGTGCACCCTGAGCTGTTCTGTTGAAGCCTCGTCTCTTCCTCCCCCTCTTACCACCTTTCCTGGTGCAAGAATTGGCCAAATAACTTAGACTTGGCCTACATTCATCCCCACCCATGCTGTGGAGTGGGGCTGAGGTTGGAGATGCTGTGGGTGGGAGTGTAACTAAAGTGGGATAAAAATTTTTCCTGTGTTGGTTTGAAAAAGAGAAATGTGTATTCTTCTAGAAATAAGGAAAATAAGGCTAAGAACTGGGATTTGTTAATAAAAGGGCTTCCAAAAATTACTTGATATTCTTGTGTTTTTTCTTACAGCCTTGGGAAGGGTGC
>NW_007732115.1:53071-55366 GCF_000696425.1 Galeopterus variegatus | reverse complement strand
TACCATAATCCCTTCCCCACTGACAAGGTCATAATTCCTTGCCCATCTGGAGTTAATAGTATCCAATTGGCTGAGGGGCAAGTTTTATATGAGATTTAGGAAGTGACCAGCAATAATGTGAGAAGGGACCCTAGTGGGGCCAGGTTGGTAGAAAGGAATCATTTGATGAAATGTTTCTTGTATCCGATGAAACCACAAACAATCCTGCATCCTGAGCCAACACTCTGGGACACAAAATAAGTTATGCAAACCAGGGCGAATGCCGTAAGATGTTAGAAAAGCTGTGTTTCTGGAAAGTAGAATGCAAGTTTTTGGAGAGAAGGAGCTTGAGATTTTCTGTATTTTCTTTTTGTATTCTTTCAGTGGTTGCTTAAGATGCCTAAATTTGATGAATTTCTTCTTCTCCCCAAGATGAGAAACTTGGAATTCTTATCTCACGGTGCTGAGATCCATGCATGATGACCTAGGTGGGGACAAAGAAGGACCCTGGAGCAGATTAAGATAATTCTCAAAGATTTTCTTTGTGCAGGATTAAGGTTCTACATAACCAATGAAGTGATTTGTATGATCTCAAGGTTTCAATAATCCGGTCCAAGAACAAGACATTGTGTACGCATTCCAAGGGCTTACAGCTGCTCCTGCTTTCTTAGTGAGCTGCAGGCACCTTGGTTTCACAGGCTGCTTTCAGGAAGTGCCGGAACTCAAAATGTTCCCAATCATTATCCCCATCATGGCTATTCCCGAATCCCTGTGTATTAGTTTTCTTTTGCTGATGTAGCAAATTACCATAGATTTAGTTGCTTGAACAACCCACATCTATTATCTCATACTTCTGTAGATTAGAAGTCTGACCCCCCTCTCCTACCTGCCATCTCACTGGGCTAAAATCAAGCTGTTGACAATTGCATTCCTTTCTGAAGGCTCTAGTGAATAATCCCTTTTCTTATCTTTTCCAGAATTTCTTGTCTTGTGATCCCCTTCCTCATCCTCAAAGACTACAGAGGCGGGTTGAGTGCTTTCCACAATACATCATCCCAACCTCCTCTTCCACCTTCCTTTTTCATTAAGGACCTATGTGATTACTTTGGGCCCACCTGGATACTCCAGGATAATCTCTCTATTTTAAGGTCAGCTGATTATCAACCTTAATTATGTGTCCAACCTTAATTCCTTTTTGCTACATAATTTAACATATTTACTGGTTCTGGGAGTAGGATGTTGTGATGGTTATTTTTAGGTGTCAACTTGCCTGGATTGAGTGATATCTAGATGGCTGGTGAAGCACCGTTTCTGGGAATGCTTGTGAGGGTGTTTCTAGCAGAGATTGCCATGTGAGTCAGCAACTGAGAGAGGAAGGCCCACTCTTCAACTGATGGCAGGGACTGTCCAATTGGCTTAGGGGGTGGTGGAAATAAATGGGCAAAAAGGGGGAATTGTTCTGTCTCTCTTTCAGAGTGGAATGCTTTTTCTCCTCCTGCCTTTGGACATCAGACTCCAGGTTCTTCAGTGCCCCATTGGTCTCCCTGGGGCTCTTGGGCCTGACTGGGGTCTGCACTGTGGGATTCTCTGGTCCTGAGTCTTCTGGACTTTGAGCCATGCTCCTGACTTTGAGTCATGCTCCTGACTTTGAGTCACACTCCCCACCTCTCTGGTCTTCCAGCTTGCAGACAGCCCATGTGGGACTCCACCTCTGTGATTGTGTGTGGCAGTTTCCACCAAAAAAACCCCTTCCATATAACCTACTGGTTCTCTCTCTCTGAAGAACCCTTACTAATACAGATGCTGACATCACCAAGGGTCCAATATTCTGTTTACCACACACTGTATCTTGCCACTACCTCTCTTCTGTGCCTCAGATACATGTACCCAACTGCTTGCAGGATGATTCAACCAGGATGTCTTACCAACCCTCTAAAATCAACATATACTCATGCAAATTAAACTCGTGATCCTAAAGTTATGCTTTCCCCAAGAAGAACTTTTCTTCCTCAAAATTTTCTTTTTCTGGGTGGTGGTGTGATCATTCTCCCAATCACTCTGGCCTAAGATTTCAGAATTATTGAGGGTTTTTCTTTTCTCCATTTTTACATCAAAATTAGTTTTGAAATCATCTTTATCTGCTTCTGCAGTGCTTCTGAAATCTGTTTCTTTATTTCAAGTCCAATTGCCCGAACTAAAATTTGGGGTCTCATATATTTCACCCAGTTTTAATAGACTCTTAACTGATTTCCCAGTCTTCCCCTGCCCCCTGCCCTCCCCACACTCCAGCCTGTCCTGCACCTGCTTCTATACTGA
>NW_007732115.1:49644-52549 GCF_000696425.1 Galeopterus variegatus | reverse complement strand
TCTTCCCCTGCCCCCTGCCCTCCCCACACTCCAGCCTGTCCTGCACCTGCTTCTATACTGAGCACTATGCTGATCAGGCCACACTCTGATTCTCCTCCTCCAAGGTCTTCAGTGGCCTCCCCACAGCCTGGAATTCACATCTCTCCATTCCACAGTCACGACCTACTTTCTGTGCAGATACAGTTTCAGTTAACTTTAATTCAAACATTTGCATTCTCATCTTATCCTTCAAACAACAGTATCAGGTGCACTTTTTATCCCCATTTGAGGCACAGAGAGATTAAAGACCTTGACCAAGGTTATCTGGAGCCTAAGGAGCAGAATTGAGATTTGGATCTTTTGATCCCATGGTCATTGCTGTTTGCACGACTACCTTGGGAGCTGAATCTCGCACTGTTCCCCTAATGTGCAGACTATGATGGGCCGTCATTTTTATACAGCGTTCCCCATGTTCTCAATTTTTTGCTGTTGTTCATGATGTTTATTCCTGCTAGACTCCTTTGTCCTCAAACTATCCTTGCCTGTTAAAATCAAAGTCATTAAGGCGTATTTCATAAGTTGTAGACTCCATGAAGTATTTTTTGCTATTTAATTTGTTCATTCATTGATCCTTCCCATTATATTGTTTTGTCAAAACCTACTGACACTTGTATTAAGATTATTTGGTCTTTTGACTTAAACGATCATCCTTGTTGGCATTTAGCGTGGAGGTCAGTACACGGACTCTGGAGCCAGATTTACTGAGTTTTAAGTAGTGATTTTGCCTCTTCTTGGTTGTGTGACCTTCAGCAAATTAATTGGTATTTCTGTGCCTCATCTGTAAAATGGTGTGGGTGAACAGTACCTATTTTATGCACTATTCTGAGGATCAAGTGAGTTAATATTTATAAGTTACTTAGAACTATGTACCTGACTCAAAATCAGCATTCACAAATTTTAGCTTATAATTATAGTTATTACCTTCCCAGTTTTGGCATCACACCCCTCTCCAACACATAGAACGATGTCTTCTATATAGCAACCAAAAGGTGAAAATGCATGTTTGTGTTTTTATTTTATTTAATGTATGAATGTGATTTTTTGGAATCTATTTCACTGTAATTGGAAAGTAGATAGAAGATAATTATCTGTATAAAATATACATTTTAAAAAAGAGATAAAATAGAGATAAAATTGCATACAATTGTGCTGCTGCTGTACTCCAGTATTCTCTACTCAATCTTTGTCTGCCTTTCTAGTTAGTTTCCTTTTTACTTTCACATGACCATGATTATACTAGTTTTAAGATGTTGATGAAGATACAAAAGCACCTATCATTTTTGCATATGAAAGGAAGTTAAGAAGGGTCACCAATGTTACATAAAAATTAATTAAGTTTCAAACTTATCATTAAGTAAGAATACTGGCTGGAAGCCAATAAGATTTTTTATAAAGGGATTCAAAGCCTTACAATTTTTATGCCATTATCAAATTATGTATACACAGTTTGGGAGGACTTGGCTCAGCAGAAGTTCATGTAAAAATTATATATCTAGAAAATTAAAATGATTATTGAAGCAAGTACTCTTGATTGATTAGCCCAACATGCATCCCAATCCCTTTTCCCTGGCCATGTTTTGCCAGCCGCTCTTTCTACTATGAGTAGACACATGACACATTTCTGAATTTTAACTGTGAGTAGATGTCTATTAGGGTGGGTGATACCTAGGAAAGCTTTTCATTTCCTTTGTTAATAAAACAGCTATTGATGGTGGCATCCACTTCTTTTCTTTTCTTTTTTTCATGTCTCAGTGGTTATGAAACCTGGAATTGCAGCAGTAATCTTGTAAAAATGAGAGAGAAAAGAAAAGCCAAGAGAATTAGAGGTGGAGCTAATGTTTTGGAGATGCTAAATCAAAGCTAACAGCTGTTTATCTCTACACCTCTTATTATACTACAAGGAGGAAAAAAGATTTCCTTTTAATGCCACATTTATTTAAATTTTTCTGTTCCTTGCTGGCAGCTGAAAGCATCCATAATCAATAAAACTATTAAACTCAAAATAGGCTTATAGTCATTAGCTGCTAAACATCAAATACAACCTGAGGTTGTGTTGCTAGAGGTAGAATACACAGATCCTTGAAATTAATGCTATAATAATCAGCACTTCTTACCATCTGCAATATTAAAAAGTTTGGAATGTAAGTTTCCATTTTAAGAGACGTAATAGTAGGAAGTCAAGGACTTCTGTTTGAACTTAGAATATTTCTTCCTCTTGCATGTTTTTCAGAATGAGATTTTCATTAAATGACTTCTTTTTAACAAGCAGATGTGATGTGAATATACTGTATCATGCACAAAAAAAGAGACAATTTATATTTTTAAATTCTTCTAAGACCCTTGCATGCCCAAGGAAACATGTGGAGGCTGTGTACATGAATTAAAAGCACCATGTTTGAAGTCATACAGGCAGGGTTTGAACATTGATGTCATCATTTTCTAGCTATGTGACTTAGGTCAAGTTATTTATTTTCTCTGAGACTCAGTTTTCTCATCAGTGAAATGGGAATAATAATAGCAATTAATTCACACTATTACTGTGACCAAGATATTACAGTAGAACACTTAGCGCAGTAAAATCTTATTAAATATTGGTTATGAGTGTGATTTGTCCTTTCATCCCTTAGACAATCATTTCATACCTCTTCCTTACTCCTTAAGCCCTCACACATCCTCCACCTTACTCACAGCCAAAGACCTTGCTTACTACCTCACTGAGACATGAAACCAATCTGAAGAAAACTCTTACAGACTCTCATCAGCACATCTACCCACCTTCCAGCATGCGTTTCCATGTGCTCTGTCATCCTCGCTCTTAACATAAATGAGCTATTCGTGTTCTTATCTAAAGCTAATCCTTTCACTT
>NW_007732115.1:48410-49382 GCF_000696425.1 Galeopterus variegatus | reverse complement strand
CCTCTTCCTTACTCCTTAAGCCCTCACACATCCTCCACCTTACTCACAGCCAAAGACCTTGCTTACTACCTCACTGAGACATGAAACCAATCTGAAGAAAACTCTTACAGACTCTCATCAGCACATCTACCCACCTTCCAGCATGCGTTTCCATGTGCTCTGTCATCCTCGCTCTTAACATAAATGAGCTATTCGTGTTCTTATCTAAAGCTAATCCTTTCACTTTTATACTTGATGCAGCCTCCAGGACATTGTACTGGCAATATTCCCTTCTCTTCTATTTCCACAAATTTTCACTCTCTACTAGATCATTCCACAAAACACACAAGCATACTCTTGTTCCTGCCTAATCACAAAACAGTATTTTCCTGTTGCCTTTTCCAATGCCAGCTACCATCCCAATTATTTGCTTCTTTATGCAGAGCTTAACAATATTTTTTGTCTTTAAATTTTCTTTTTACATTCTCTTTTACATCCACTCCATCAAGGGTTTATCTCAATTCACCAAAACCAATCTGGTGATGGTCACCAGTGACCTCCACATTGTCAACTCCAGTGATCAACCATCACTCCCCACTCTACTTGACTCATCAGCAGCATCTGAGACAAATGCTCACTGCATCCTCCTTGATACAGTTTTTTCATTTGGCTTGCAGGTCACCGTGTTTTCCTGATTCTTCTTCTCCCCTCTCTCTTCACTCTTCCCTCTTTCTCCTCATTCTCCAAACTCCTGAGGTTGAATGACCACGGGCTCAGGGCTCAGTCCTTCTTTATCTTTTCTTCTCTGTGTGCACTCACTCCCTTGGTGCTACACCACATCTCATGTTTTCAAAATATTATTTATATGCCAGTGACTATCAGATTTATCTTTCCTACCAATTCTCCCTAACTCTACGCTCCTGTATCCAACTACCAACTGAAGGGCTACTCTTGATTATGTATTCAAAATTTCAAACTCAACATGCCCAAAAC
>NW_007732115.1:46220-48178 GCF_000696425.1 Galeopterus variegatus | reverse complement strand
ACCAACTGAAGGGCTACTCTTGATTATGTATTCAAAATTTCAAACTCAACATGCCCAAAACTAAACTCATAGCCTTTTCCCCCAAATATTCTTCCAAACAAACACTCCCCATCTCAGTTGATGGCAAACCCATCCTTTTATTTGCTCAGGCAAAAATCTTTTAATCATTCTTTATCTCTGTCTCCTACCGTTCACATCCAATTTTTCAAGAAAGCTTGTTGTCTTGATTGTTAATATATCCACAATGTATTACCGTATTTCACCTGAACTTTTATTTGATGTAAGCTAAACACTTCCCTGGATAACTTCAAAAGTCCCTAGTTGTCTTCTACTTTTACCTTCACCCTCCTACAGTCTATTTTTTTACCCAGCATCCAAAGTGATCTATTTTATTTAAAAGTTTAGGTAACATCATGTCACACCTGTGTTCAAAATCCTGCAAAAGTTTCCCAGTTAACTCTGAGTAAAAGTCATTAAAAAAATGGCCCCTAACTGGCTCTAATTTTTTTATAGCACTTTTCACTTTCTAATATAATCTGTAATTTATCTTTGTATCACATTTGTGTTCTGTATGCCTCTCTCATCTAAAATATAATATCCTTGAGGGCAGGGAGCTTTATCTGTTTAATTGACTGATGTATCTGAAATATCAAGAACAATGCTAACACGTTGCAGGGGTTCAATAAATGTTTGAAAAATAAACAAGAATAAATGCTGCTGCTGATAATTGACCTAGGTAGGCTGTACAGTTTCAAGGATTTGCTTTTTTCATTTATTAATATTAGACATTGTATCTATGAACAAGTTTTTAAAGCAAGTTTTTCTCATGTGTTATTTATTTATTTATTTTGATAATTAAGTATAGGGAAAAACTAATTTGTGAACATTTACTTTAAAATAAACCATATTCATATCATATATTCTGTGGCATTCCACCTTATAAAAATACATAAACTAGTATATTTTAATCTTGTGTCATAATGCTTTCCCCCCTCAGTTTTATTCTAGGAGCACTTTTTTTTCTTTTAGAGACTCTGAGGGATGAATTTACATAAAAGAAATGATTTCTGTCTGTAGCCTTATATTACCAGAGAGAAAAGATGAGTTTAATAATAACTAAAGTAAAAATTAGTATTTAGAACTGTGTGCATGCACTGAGAAAGTGTTACAGATTCTCAGAGAAAAGAGAAGAAACACATTAACGAGTTACATTTGAGAATTCATTTGAGTACACTGAAACTGGATCTGAAAGAGTCCTTTGAAACTCATTCCAAAGGTACGGTGATGGGTAGGGAAAGCGTGGTAAATGTGAGAATGGGCAAAAGACTGTTAAAGAGAAATAACTGTAAGCGAAAAATTGTACCAGATACTTGTTAAAAATGGTAAGAAAGACTTTACTCAAGTCTGTTGCTATAGGGGACAAAGATTGAACTCACCTCTGCTGAAACAAAAGGTAGAGTATATTTAAATGCCGAAATGAACTAATGGAAAAGTACTGGAGGACATCACGGGGGTGGGAGGGTGCGGCAGGGAAGTTGGTCAATATGTTTAGGCCATCTGTGTTTGCTAATTGTCGCTTATCTAAGTTAGGTTCCTACCCTCCCACAGAGACTGGAAAATAGAAGCCCTATTTTTCTTGATCATTGAGAAAGTCCTTCCTAGATTGTGCAAGATTCACATTTCAAAGCAGCAGAGAAATAATTTACAATTGCAAGTTTTCTAAAGTGAATGCTCTCAGAAGAGGGAGGTCAGGGGGCATGCAGTCAGTAGGAAGCTTGTCAAAAGTTAATTAAGGTGAGAGCAATGTTAAGGCTGTCATGGTCAGGATTAGAGGAGCAAAGCTAGAGATGATTCTGAGTTTTATGAAATATAAATCTTTTTCATTTTGATAGTGCATTTTTTTTATTTCACTTGCTCAACAAGATGTACTTAGGTTAGTTAATTTTCTTTTATCCATG
>NW_007732115.1:43523-45629 GCF_000696425.1 Galeopterus variegatus | reverse complement strand
TTTTTTTTATTTCACTTGCTCAACAAGATGTACTTAGGTTAGTTAATTTTCTTTTATCCATGAAGCCTAACATTTTCTGTGAACGATTTGAAAGCTCTTTTATTTTGAAAATGATTTGTAACTAATTTTGTTTTCTTGGGGGGAAAAAAGTAGACTTCAGAAAATATTGATGTGATCAACACAGTAAAGACAGAAGCTCTTATGATTAAGAATTCAGGTGGTCTTGGTAATATCATTTGGAAGAGTTTATGAAATGAAAATATAAAGGTGAGAAGTACAGCAGAGGCAGAGCTTGGGTATGTCCCAAGCCTACCTGAGAGTGCAGCATGGCATATATTGTAATGCAAATTACATAGATTTGTTGCAAATTACTGTGATGTCAGGAAACATTTTATCGTTCCCTTATCTTTTTTAACCTATTGTCCCAAGGATCATATTAAATTGGGCTATTTGAAGTACCCTTTGAAATTTGCACTAATGCCACAAGAACTAAATTCTAAGATAGGGGAATAATTGCTCCTTTAGCGATTTGATTGCTCTTTCTAAATCACATTGAAAATACTTTTAAAATTATTACAGTACTTTTGGCTTCCTTCTTCCTATGCAATAAAATTCCAGGTTACAAAATCTTTCATAATACTGACCTCAACCTTCCCTGTAAACTGCATTCTTTACCCCTTCTGTCAATGCCATCTGCAGTTCAACCACAAAAAACTTATCTTTATTTTATTTTTCACCCTCTGCTTATATGTCTCTGTACCTCACAGATGGTTCCCTTTACCAGGGAAACCACTCCACTCTTTTCTTCTCTGCCGTGGGGACTCCACTCATTCCCTGTATTTCATAGACTCCTGAAAGCATTTCAGATTGTCAAGCAGAATGAATTGCCCTCTCCTGTATGCTTCTCAGCAGCTTGTGTTTAATCATTACAGCTATTATGACACCTCATAATCATGTGTTCACTTGTCTGTATTTGGCATTAGGTTAAGAGCTCCTTGAGGACAAGGATTGTACCTGTTAGTGTGCAACATGGTGCCTGATACACTTATTCAACTATTCCTCATTTATTAACTGAGCAAATATTTGAGTGCCTACTGTGTGACAAATACCATGCTGAAGATATGGAGGTGAGCATACACAGCCTTCATGGATTGCAAAGGCCAAACAAAGCATGGATCTATGAGCATATATTAAAAAAAATGAAACTGATGAAACTGGAAGAAACTTTCCATGAAAGAGTGATTTCATCTGCAGTCTGAAAAGCAAGGTATGTTACTGGCAGAGAAAATATCAAGTTCAAAGGAGGGAGGGACATGTGTGGCAGTAGATAGGTGGGCACATGACACTTACTAGTTATGTGACCTTATACAGGCTATTTAATTTCTGTGCCTCAGTTTCTTCCTCTGTAAATTGATTTTAATAGTATCCATCTCAAAGGTAGTTATAATTAAAAGAGTTAATATTTGTAAAGCACTATAAAGTAATTTCTGTGCCTCAGTTTCTTCCTCTGTAAATTGATTTTAATAGTATCCATCTCAAAGGTTGTTATAATTAAAAGAGTTAATATTTGTAAAGCACTATAAAGAGTGCCTGTCACATAAAAAAGCACCACGTAAGTGCACACTATGAAAGAGTTCAGGAAATTCCACCCCAAATTTGCCTCTTTGGTATATTGATTACTTCAAACTGAGGGCACAAATACAGGGAGAAGCTTTCTCTGAACTTCCCTAATCTGCCAAAAGACAGATCCTACAAAAGGAACTCAACTGTTGTGAATCCCTTCCCTGGGAATCTCATCAACCAGGGAAGATCAACTGGTATCACAGGAGAGGAGACTGGAGGTCAACACTATGCCCAGACAGACTTTATCACGGGCTCTTCTTCTGAGGGCCCATTCATTTTTACAGAAAGTATTTACTCTCCCCTAAGTTACCTATATTTTCTTTTCTCTCATCCCTATGAAGAGGTTTGCTGTGGGTTGAACGTGTCCCCCAAAGGTTCGTGTGTTGGAGACTTGATATCCATTGTAACAGTTCTAAGAAGGCGGGGAATCCAACTATGGTAATTAAAAGGTGGGTGGACCCTTTTAAAAGGAGATTAGATTAT
>NW_007732115.1:42482-43270 GCF_000696425.1 Galeopterus variegatus | reverse complement strand
AGAGTGAGTGAGCAGGTTAGCTCTCTCTTGCTCAGTCCATTCTCACCATGTGACATTCTGTATTGCTGTGGAGAGTCACTACCATCAAGAAGGGCCTCACCAGATGTATTCCCTGGACACTGGACTTCCCAGCCTCCAAAAAATGTAAGAAACAAATTGCATTTCTGTATAAATGACCCAGTTTCAGGTATTTTGTATAAGCAACAGAAGATGGACTAATATGAGGGAATGTAAGCTTCTAGGTGTCACTGAATCTTTGTGTATTCACTTTTCCTTCATGTGATGCCCTGTGCATGTAATAATTTGTACACCTTTCCTCCTGTTCATCTTCCTGCTGTCAGTTTATTTCATAGACTCAATTATCAAATCCTTAGAAGATAGAAAGTTTTCCCTCCCCTACAGCTATACTATAGAATTTAACAATTCTAAGAATTGAAAGAAGGTCATTGTAGCTAGAATAGTTGGGGAAATTTCAAATGTAGTATATTTTTAGACCAGAGAGGTAGGAAGGAGTCAGGCTATATTAAGGATTTTGGTCCTAATTGTAAGCACAATGGGAAGTTATTAAAAAGGTTTAAAGAACATTTACCCTTCAAGAGTATCATATTTAGTATATGGTGGGTGTTTAATAAGTTTTTTGTTGAAGAAATCAGCAACAGTATATAAAAAAATTGAGGTTATAAGCAAACAAGCTGCCTCCTAGAGACATATGAATGATTCAACAATAAATATGTGTTAAAGTCTGGTATATAGAAGCTTTCCTTGGAAAATTTCAAGTCAGGCTTAGA
>NW_007732115.1:39846-40939 GCF_000696425.1 Galeopterus variegatus | reverse complement strand
GATGCAAAGCCATGCATTCGGATTGAAAATGTCTCATCATTACACCCAGAACTCACTGTTACGACTATGTCATTCCAGTAAGTTACCTCTGGAGAGAAAATCACACAAGACAATGTGATTGGATGCAATCAGCACAGGTGCCAAGCATTTGGAGCATAGTGAAAATGACATTTCCACTTATTTTACAGCATAAATATTTGTCTTCTGGCATTTCTCAAATGTGAGTGTTCAAGGGAAGTCTTTGAAACAGCATTTCAGGATGGAGGGTTAATGATTAAGAGGAAACTAGAAACAGGTTACTTGATGTAAGGAAACTGTTTTAACAATTCCTTTTGATATCTCAAATAGTGACTTGCACTCTACTGCAAAATCTTTTCTGAATATCCACTTTTCTGCCTAAATGAGGCAGAAAGCAGTAAATAAAAGTCTATAATGCCTGTAACAATCTTGAAAAGGATGTAATTACTCCTACCAAATGTAAAATACCCCTTTTGACAAATGAGAGTTCAGTCAAAAGGCATAGTGAGAAACAACTATGGGTCAGGTTTTAGAAAAACCACGTTTAACTAGACATATGGTTTATTATAATTTGTTGTTTAATTATAAGTTCTCCCATTAAAGTGTGATAAATGAAAAAATAATGGAAATGGCTTCAAAAGGGGCACAGGAGAGGGATATTAAAGGAGTATCAGTGATCAGGTTTGGCTTTCCATATATGATCTTGGAACACGTTGATGGTCTACATCCAGCACTTTCCAAGCTCTGACCGAGGGGTTTCTCCAGCTTGGCCACCCGGTACAGCATCAGGTTGGAGAACTGACCCCTCAGGAAATGCTCTTAACCAAAGAGAAACAGGAGGTAGAGGATGAGTAGCCTAGCTTCTTTGCTTTTTGTGTGGGGTTCTTCTGAGATATATTCTACATTATATTTCAAGGGTTCCTAGCAGGATAAGTTCCCACTGCCCATCGTGGTGACATGCTCATTACCGTATCCTGTATTGCCTTCCTTGTGTCTCACCCAGTTTCCTACCATTTCTCCTGGGATCATCTAAATAAACTACAGTTGGTCCTCCATATATGCAGGAGGTTGGTTC
>NW_007732115.1:38535-39593 GCF_000696425.1 Galeopterus variegatus | reverse complement strand
TTCTCCTGGGATCATCTAAATAAACTACAGTTGGTCCTCCATATATGCAGGAGGTTGGTTCTGGATCCATGGATGCTAAAGTCCTGAAGTTGGTTCTGCTGAACACGTGGATACAAAAAGTTGGCTCTTCATATAAGTGAGTTCTGCATTCTGTGAATGCTGTATTTTCCATCCGAGGTAGGTTAAGTCTCCGGATGTGGAACCTGTATATAAATGGACCCACACAGTTCAAAACCATGTTGTTCAGAGGTCAACTGTACTTGCATTCAAATCCTTGTCAAGGATCCTAAGGAGACCTAAGCTAAGCCTTGCAGGCAAAGAGAAGAAACAAGTTATTCTGAGTTGAGGGAAAAGCATGACTAGACTTGCAGAGGTAAGAGAAAATATAGCACAACTGAGAAACTTTCAGTAAGACTGGGTTGTAGAGTATTAAGGGAAAGTAGCTAGAGTTGAAGCCAGAGTGACAAGTGAGGACAGTGCCTGAAGATTCTAAAATTTGTGTGAAGAAGTTTGGGTTTTATATTAAAAGAATCAGGAAGATGATGGTGCCTGGACTGGGCGAGTTGCACTGGAGAATAAGAGAAATGTGGATTTGTGAGGGATTCAGGAAATAGAGTTGACAGCAATTGGATGTGATAAAGAGAAGAGTCAAGGATAACATATGGGTTTTGGTTTGGGTAACTAGATAGATGGCCATGTTGTACAAATCCCGGGAGGCACTTTCAAGTTGTATTTTATGTAAATTGTCCTCCCTTGCCTATTGAAAAATGAATGGTGGCCCCTGGAGTTTTTCATTACAGGGCCCCATAGGCAGTGCTATTTCATGTCCAGATAAGGGACACAAAAAAGCCCAAAGGATAAAGGAAAACCCAGAGAGTATAATTTCCCAGAAATCAAGAGAAAAAAATGTTTTAGAAAGTAGGAAATGATCAGCAATGTCAAATACTGCCAAAAGTCAGTTAAGAAAAACTGATAAATACCTACTGGATTTAGCAAGTGTCTTGGTAACAACATTTCCCTGAACATTTGACATAGCTGCGATTTCCGAGTGCTGAATA
>NW_007732115.1:27368-38394 GCF_000696425.1 Galeopterus variegatus | reverse complement strand
AAAACTGATAAATACCTACTGGATTTAGCAAATGTCTTGGTAACAACATTTCCCTGAACATTTGACATAGCTGCGATTTCCGAGTGCTGAATAGTAAGAGGGAAATAAGAAAATGATTACAACTTGTATTAATACTTGTCTTAAGAAATTTGGCTTAAGTAATAATAATAATGGGTATTATTATATCCAATACTTATTAAGCACTTGATTCTCTAGGCATTTGCAAATGCTTCATATATAATTGGATTTAGTCTAAACTATGAGGTAAGTATTACCAGGAGGAAACCACAGTTGGGCTAAATTAAAGGTTAGAGGTTACATTAATTGTAATTAACTAGTAAGTGGCAGATCTGAGATGTGAACTCATACAGTTTGGCTGTAGAGCTTCTCTATGAGAGAGTGAGAGGGATAGAGTTAGAGGGACCTGGAGTCAAGAGAGGTTTATGGAAAGAGACATTTGAATATATTTAAGTGCTAATGCAAAGAAGCCAGTAGAAGGGGAATTGCTGAAGAGACAGAAATATCAAGACAACAGTTCACAGTTCAGATTGTGGGTGGAGTGATGAAATATGGGCAGGAGATGGGATACATTGTACTGTCACAGGAGAGATGAACAGGACGGGTGCTAATTTTGGTAAGTTTGATGGTAGGAAATCGAAAATCTTTCCAGCTGATGACTTCCATTCAGAGAAAGGACATCTATTAGCTGAATTTGAGACAGTGAGTGAAGGTATCAGGTATTAGAAATAGACAGATATATTTGATATAATTTCTGTGGTAAACAGGAAAAAAAATAACTAAAGAAACACAGAAGTGTTGGGACAAATTGAAGTCTCTTGGGAAGTTGGGAATCATGCATTTTAGTGGTGGCACTAAGCTGAGGAGGCTGCTGTTTTTATACCATGTTTAGCAGCCTGGTGCAGAGAAGGCAGACAGATGGAAACTAAGTATTATGTTTTCTTTTGGTTTGGTTTGGTTTAGCAGGGTACAGTAGGGTAGGGTAGGTAACAAGTCAAGTAAGTGAGGTTTCTGAGGGTATTGGCATGAATGCTGTTGAAATGGAATCTCTGAGACACAGCAAAGGCATGGGTGTGTGTATGTATTAGAAGTCCTGAGGAAGTCAAGTGACTAAGGACCTGGGAGTAATTTAGTGAAAGAACATGAGTCTGGGTTTGAAGATGTAGGTGCCTGAATTTATGATTTAAGAGACAGAACATATGTCAAGTGATGACAAAACCCAGAGAGTGGTTATAAAAGTGAGTCACTGATTTGAAGAAGAAATAGAAAGCTACTTTAGAAAAACAAATAAAATAACTGAGGATCATAAAGTTGTACAGCAATCCCCCCTTATCCATGGGGAATACATTCCAAGACCCACAGTAAATGCCTGAAACTGCTTATAGTACCAAACCCTATGTAGACTATGCCCACTCAATCTAGAATTCTATAGATATTATTAATGTCTTTCAAAAATAAAAGTGAAAAAAGGACTTTTTCAGATGAATGCTATGATAATTCATTACCAGCATATTTGTACAATAAGAAATGTTAGAGGAAGTGTTTGAGAAAAAATGATTTGTACACAGAAATGAAGAGAGCCAGAACTGGAGAATACGTGGTTGAATATAAATACACTTTAAAAAAATCTTTTTACTTTATTTGAGATAATTCTTTAAAGTATAAGGAATTATGTTCTTTTGGGTTTAAACAAATAGTGCAAAAGATGGCATGGAGGTACTAAATAGAATTATGCTCTTGTAATATTCGCGAATTATATGTGAAGTGGTAAATTATTAATTTGTAGTATATAATGATAGGTTAAAGAAATGTATTGTCATCTCTAGAGCAAACACTAACAAAAAAGTCAATTGGGGAGATAAAATTAAATGCTGAACAAATACACATGTAATCCAAAAGAAGGTAGGAAAGAAAGAAAAAATGGAACAAAGAGCAAATGGGTCAAACAGAAAATAATTAGCAAGACGGTAGTCTTTTACCCCACCATGACACTACTTATATTAAATGTAAATAGATAAAACACCTTAATTAAAAGGCAGGAATTATTAGACTGTATAACAAAGCAAGACCCAAATCTATATTATTTACAAAAGATGGTCATTATATATAACATCACAGATAGGTTAAAAAGATAGAAAAGTACTGTCATGAAAACTCTAATTATAAAAAGCTAGAGTGTCAGTATTAATACCAGAGATTATAGACTTTAAAACAAGAGGCATTTCCAGAAGTAAATGTAAACATCTCATAATGCTGAAAGAATCAATTCATTAGGAAGACAAAATAATCCTAAAAGTGTGTATGGATTTAATAACCTTAATAACAGAGCTTCAATACACAGAAAGTAAAATCTGACTGGAATAAAGAGAGAAATAAATACATAGTCACAAATGTTAACACTCTTCTCTCAGTAAATAATAAAACAAATAAAAAAAATCAATAGGGATATGGCAAATTTGTACATATTTTCAACTAACTTAATCTATTTGACATTTATAGAGCACAACAGCTAATAGTTGCAGAATTCCAGTGTCCTTGGAACATGCACTAAGGCAGACTATATGCTGAACTAGAAAAGACAGCTTTGGCTTGAGAGGGTTTCAGCACAAGTGACAACTTTTGTGGACAACCAAGTTTCAGATAAGGCAAGATGAATGAGCTAATATTCTGGTAGTAGATTATTTTCATTATTCATTGTTTTCTCTGATCTCACTGCATGTATTAATATGAAGCAGAACAGTAGGAGGTTGGGTCTAGAGAGGAAAATCTTAGAATGTAAGATAATAATGGAGAGTCTAGATAATAATAAAATACCAGATGAGCTAACACGTTAAGCAGTGACCAAGGATAACTGGGATGCACAGCATGGTGGAATGGAAGATATAGTTGGCATTTCCAGTGAGGCTGACCCACTTAACATAGTGTGGCATTAATATCAAGGCTCATCTGGTGACCTCTTTTCTATTCATGCTGCCTGATGATCCTGGTTCTGAGGCTTTTTCAGCATTCTCTGATTTCTATCAGTACCTATGGCTCCCTCTAGGTTCATCTCTCATCTCAAGCCTTCCTTCTGACACAGGGATGGTAGTTCTATTGCCCATTTATTTTAAAACTTTGTCTACTCTCAGATTTTTCCCAATATGTTGTATAAAGGGTTACCTGTCTTTAGCACTATGTCCAAAACAAACTCACCCCTCTGTGCTTAGCACATATTCAAGGGAGAAAGAATGGTTTCAAAAAATGTCTGTATCATCACTGGGTATGTTGACTCCTCTGATCACAGTGTTTCGTTGCTTCCTTCACATTGGAGGGTGATGAGTATTGAGCATCGATAGCATCAAGTAGCAATAGAAAAATTGCAAATATCTTCCAATTAGAGGAAGTATCTTCTAGAAAGGATTAAGCAAAAAAGGTTAATCTATGTTCCTATTCTCTTTAAATCTCATTGAAATGTCATAAAAAAAGATATGTGGTAAAGAATAATTTCATAATAGTGCTGAAACATAGGGAAGAATAGATATAAAATTCTGAAATGTGTTTGGAAAACAGACAGCAGCTTTGATCTGATTAGAATAATAATAATGGTAATCATGTATTTTAGGAACAATAGCCAATATTTACACAGCACTTACTATATGTCAAGTAGTGTTCTAATCCTCTTTATACATCAACTGAGATTAAACAAATAACAACTTCATGAGGTAGGTACCATTTCCCTCATTTTATAGGCGAGGAAACTAAAGCACAGAGAGAATAAACAACTTTAAAAATAGCAAAAATAAGAGATCAGGGAGTAGTTTATTGTTAAGTTATTAATTCATCCCTCTCTTTCCTTGTCATTCACATTTGTCTATTGGGAGGCCCAGTTTGTTCTATCTCTAAAATATCTCTAAACTCAATCTTTTTTTTTTTTTTTAACCTCTGCAATGCCACTCTCCTTGACTTTTGTTGTTTGACTAAGCAAATGTAAGAGCATCTTACTTGGTTTCACTGTTTTATTCTTATTCCTCTCAAACTTCAATTTCCAATAAAATAGCCAGAGATATACTTTCAAAACAATTCAGGTCATGACATATCCCTTTACCCTTTACAAATTCTTTGATAACTTCCTCTTGCACTTAGAATAAAATCAACTCATTACCATGACCTAATCAACTTGACCTCTGCAGAACTTTTCCATCATATCTAATGCCATTTCCACTCTTTTTCCTTCTGCTTCAACTTCAGAAGCCTTCTATCACTTTCTTTCTTTCTTTCTTTTTTTTTTTTCTCAAAAAGATGACCGGTAAGGGAATCTCAGCCCTTGGCTTGGTGTTGTCAGCACCACGCTCAGCTAGTGAGCAAACCGGCCATCCTTATATAGGATCCAAACCGGTGGCCTTGGTGTTATCAGCACCACACTCTACTGAGTGAGCCACGGGCCAGCCCTGCCTTCTATCACTTTCAAGAACATGTGTGTGTGACTTTGTGGGGACTTTGCATCTGCTGTACCCTCTGTCTGGAAAGGTCTTCTCCTCAACTATTCATATACCTGATTCCATCTTATTTTCCGTGTCTTAACACAAAAGTTAGCTCCTCTTCTGACTACACTATCTAGAGTATGTCTTTGTGATATCTTTATCACAATCTCTGATTGCTCACATAATTAATCTGCATCCATTAATAATTTGTTTCTTTACTTATTTGTCATCTGCTTCCTCTATTATAATCTAATCTCCTAGGTACAGAGACTTTATCTTGTTCTCTCTTTCCCCAGGCCCTAGTATAGTGTTGATTCTTAATAAATAAAATATGAATATTTATTAAATGGAAAAACACTTTGAGGGGGAGAAATGTTTTTCTCAGAAGAGCTCTGGAGGAATTAAAATATTGGAAGGGGCCATCTCTCATATTGTGGGGTGGAAGTGGGGGAGATTTATCATTAGAAATAGTTTGGATAAATCAACATTCATTATCAGTTAATATAAGATACTTTACAAAGTAGCTCAGCATTGGGAGAGAGCTCTCTTAGCATAGAAAGGCCAAAAAAATTAGTCCATAAGAGAAAGAATCAGAGTTACAAGTTACTTTAATAAGAGAAGTAGAAATTTTTGTTGTCAACCAAATATAAATTTTCTGAAGGAAATTTATTTTCTTTTTGGCGAGATGCTTGACTTTAGAAATTGTCAGGGATACAGGCCACAGATCTGTTTGAAAGTTCTTCCCCCAGTCTTCATGGACTGTGTTCACGCCTTCCTGTGCACCCACACATGTGTGTGGTGGGGGAGAGTGTCTGTGTAGGTGCACAAGCACTTGGGGTAAGATTGAAAGGAAAACTGGTTACTATGATCCATTACAACTAGTACACTCCTTCCTCCACAACAGCAGAAGAGGTGATGGTACAAGTCATTGGTATTCATGGTATTCAAGGGACTACTTGGATTGTGCAATTTTCAAGAATCAAAACAAGACAGGGTGAGAGGTAAAAGGAAACCAGAAGGCAAAGGTAATGGCAGAGTTTCAGGAATAGAGGTAGAATGGGGAAGAGTCAGGAAATGACAAAGTGTTCTCAGGATGCCTTCATAAGGCCTGGGGAATTTCTGAAAGGTATCACTTTTTCCTACCCCAGTCTTAGGTAATGAGCCCCGTGCTGTCCAAGGAGCAGAGTAAGTAAACTAGTCATAATAACTGGTTCCTTCTTGCTCCAACTGTTGCACACTCTTTACACTTTGCAGCACATATCAAGGTCTCCAGTGATGGGTTACTTAACTTTTTTGTAGGGATCCAGGGAGCATCAGTCTGGAGAAAGGCAGTCAAGGCAATGTCCAAAAGTTCAGAGTTTGTTTCTGATGTGCGTTGGCAGAGCACTCCTCGTGATCAACTGTAGACAGACAACGCCCACCTTCAAATCCAGAATGATCTGATCTCCCCTGCCCCCAGTGCTCTTCTTCCTAAAGCTATTAATGACACACATGGGACATAGAAGAAAGTAATTAAGTTAAAATGAGGTCATTAGGCTAGTCCCTAATCCAATGTGACTAGTGTACTTATAAAAAGAGGACATTTGGACACAGACACACCCAGAGCGGAAACCATTTGAAGAAACAGGGAAAGGATAGTCACTGAAAAGCCAAGGAGAGTTCTCAGAATAAAAACAACCCTGCCAACACCTTGATCTCACACTTATAACCTCCAAAACTGTGAGAAAGTAAATTCCTGTTAATAAGGACATCTGGTCGGTGGTACTTTGTTATGGCAGCCTTAGGAAAGTGGTAGAGCTCCCACAGTTCAAGGACTACCTGCTGGACAGTCAACCATGCTCCTCCCTTCTCTGAGGACACAGAATGTGGAGTTTGCTCCTGGACTAAAGCAAGGAGTTTCCCAAACAAGTAAATATCTCTCTGGAGAAGGGTTCATAATATGTTGTTTAAAGCCTGAGCAACAAGAAAAAGCAAATACCAAAATGCCCACCACAAAATGAATTGCACAAAAGATAAGCAAAGTCATTTCTGCTCAGAAGATAAATATTTTAAAGTATTTGGCTCTCACAGCAGGAATGTTTCTAAAGTCATGATAAAGGAGGTTCCACTGTTATCTGTCTACTCTCCACTGATGCAGCCTAAAAAAGATGTGTCTGCTTGAGCATGTCTGGGTCAACTGCAGAAAGTTCCCAGTTAGTCCTCATATTTAAGAGGGCCCATTGCAGAAACCAGCTTTACAATTGCTAAGGCAACAAGGGCCTATAATAACCAATAATTTATAAATATAATCAGAAAAGTTCAGAATCACCAAATAATTGAGGAAACAGAACATGAAAGAGTAGGGCCAAGATGAACAAACAAAGCAGATGACCTAAGAGAAAAGAGATATTGAAGAATCAGCTCTCTTAAAATTATCTTTAAAAGTGCATATCTTAATTAAAAATTTTCATTAATATCTTCAGTGGCCACAATGATGACTTCACAGGTGGACATGAGATTCAAGCCAGGCCAGGAAAATCCACCTTAAAACTTTTGCTTGAGACTTTTCTTTCTCATTTCTTTTCGAAACAGCTTTAATGAAGTGTAGTCAATATACAAAAATCCACACATATTTTATGTATACGATTTGATGAGTTTGGACATATGCGTACACCCATAAAACCATCACCACTTTCAAACGAGGTCTAAAAACACATAAGTCTTAACAGCCTGGGGATTGTATTTGCCAGGATTCAAAAAATAAAATAAGAAAACTTGTCTGATAGTGAGCCCAAAAAGGAGGAAGTGGAAAAGAAGAAAGAAGCAGTGGGGAGAGAGAAAATTCTGATGATGTGGTGTGACCTGCTGCATGTAACAGTTCAGAGCATGAGTCTCTGCTGGACTTTCCAGGGACAGAGTTCAAAGCATTTATTTGGGGGCAGGGGTGAGGCTGGGATTAATTTTGATGAAGTTTCTGCTATTTGTAATAAAAGTAGACCCTTGTGTTCAAATCTCTCTTTATTGGAGAAGCTGCTTCCAGCTGCCCTTGATGAGTGATCTCCCTTAATCCTATTACTCTCTACCCCCATTAACCTGTAATATTTTCTTTGTAGAATTTACCTCCACCAGACATTGACTGTTACTGGCTGTGCCTACCCTTTGGAATGTGAGCACTACAAAGAAGTCGATCACATCTGGTTAGTCCCAGCTGTGTCTTCAGGACCTTGAGCACTGCTTTGTCCATGCAAGAAGTGTGATGAATACTTGGTGAATGAACAATGTATTTGGTCCACACAAGAATCTTAAGGTGCAGCAATCACAGCAAATATTTTACAAAACAGAAAACTGAGGTTTTAAAGAAAATATCATAATTTGTCCAAAATTTCTGTATTAGCCCATTTTGTGTTGCTATAACAGAATACCTGAAAATGGATGATTTATAAAGAAAATGAGATTTATTGCTTACAGTTTCTAAGGCTGGGAAGTCCAAAGTCCATCTGGTGGTAGCAACAGTGAACAAGGGGTCTCACATTGCAAGATGGTGGAAGCAAAGAGAACAGAGAGAGAGCAAGACAGACTCTCCTCTTCTTTTAAAGCCCTCAGAACCATGCCCCTGACCACCATTTTTAATCCATTTACTAAGACATGATCCTATAATCCAATCACTCATCTAAGGTTCCACCTTTAATTACCATAATAGGATTTACCACCCTCTTAACAGTCACAGTTGGGGACAAGTATTTTTTCTTTTTTCTTTTCTAAGATGACTGGTAAGGGGATCTTAACCCTTAACTTGGTGTTGTCAACACCACGCTCTCCCAAGTGAGCTAACCGGCCATCCCTATATAGGGATCCAAATCCTTGGCCTTGGTGTTATCAGCACCGCACTCTCCCAAGTGAGCCACGGGCCAGCCCAGGGACAAGCTTCTAATACAAAAAACTTGGGGGGCTCAACTCAAGCTTCAATGAGTTTTGGGGGAACATAATTCAATCCACTCCAGTTACACATTAGTTTATTGTATATCCAGGATTACAATCCGGATCTTTGGATGCCAAGTACAACCTACTTTCATTATTCTCTACCTGTGCAAAATCAACAAAATGGATTTCTAAGTTGGGGACAGAATTATGAATTTAAAAAATAAACATGATTTTCCAGAATGAAAATATTTGTTATGTTCAGAAAGCTTCACACAATTTTGCTTTAGTTTAATTACATGTTAGATGAAGATAAAAATGCCTTAATGAGTGATGACCCAGCTCAACTCTTTCTAGAACCTTGTTGATCCACAACCTGCAGTGGTACCCTCACATCTATAGCCCTGGCCTGTGTTTCCTAAATCAGAAAGATTAAATTAAATTGCTTTTATTAATGATGGGTGAGTATGGGATAAGGTTATGTGGCTTTTAAATTAGTACTACTTGCAAATGAGATATGGAATGAAAAGTGAGAGGAGACCCTGTGTTTCCTAAATCAGAAAGATTAAATTAAATTGCTTTTATTAATGATGGGTGAGTATGTGATAAGGTTATGTGGCTTTTAAATTAGTACTACTTGCAAATGAGATATGGAATGAAAAGTGAGAGGAGATAGAAAATAAACTGGTATTATGAAGTTATGCCTGACTCTTCACATTATTTTTGAGTCAGCAGTTTATGCCCCCTTGTTAGGGACCTCAGAAACTGGTGCTTGTCTCTGTAAATTGCATATTTTAAACAAATAGAAAATGAAATTTATTAATTAAAAATACTGAATTATTTTCTTTTAAATAGAGGATGTCTTACCTTGCCAACTCACGTTCTGTTTTTCATTTATTTATATTCTGCTAAGTTCTTTTTTCTCCCTCAAGTCTCTCTTCCTTTGGATCTTCTGTTCTCTGTTCCACCATTAACCTCACCCCAACCCACTCTAGCAAAAAAGTGCCACCCATTGCTGAGCCTCTCCCTCCCTATGAAATCCCTCTTCCTTTTCCTAGCAGTTGTTCTCAGTCCTCTCAAATACTTTGTGAAAGCGCACCCACTGAATATTAATGTTCCTGAACATTGTGTATCTCTTCTGGAGAAAATCCACATTATTTTCTTTGCAAACAGAAGTGGCAGATGTCAGTTTTAAATAACAGTTGATTTTCCCTTCCCTGGCATTAATAAAGTACTTCTTCGAGGCTATATTTTCCGTTTGCTGTTTGCTCCTGCCTTTCCATATTGGCTCCTTTGTACTCAAAAGTGCTTTTTTCCCATGGGATATTTATTTTGCAATATGGATAGGGGTCTTAATTTAAAAGGACAAAAGTACATAAGCGGAGATAGGGTGGTGGTGGGCTGGTTAATTTATAGTTTGGGGCTCTTCTATGGCCCTGAGTTCATATAGGTAGATAAGGTTATAACATTTATATTTGTTACAATATATTATTCCTGGATGATGACTTCCCAACCACAGTAATCTACCCACTTTATCAGAAAGGACTTCAACCAGAAGTTCAAGTGTGTCCATGGTCAGGTTAATAAAAACATGAAATTGAATTTCCTACTGGGATTGAATCTTCTCTTAAAAGTAAATTTACTTTTAAAGTTGTAAATACACTAGAATTTTAAAATTTTCCTGAGCTCCAGTGATTTTGAAAATTTATCCTATGATTGTATGACACATCTTACTTATATGTAATCCTGTGGCCGTATTGAATTCTGCTTCTAATTTACTATGTCATTGCTGTGTGACCTTAGGCAACCCATTTAACCTATTATGATCAAGGTTTTCTCATCTGTAAAATTAAAGGGTTGGATGAAATAATCTCTAAGGTCTATTCTAGCTATTTTTATTTTATGATTATAATTGATTCATAATTTTTGAGGGGGTTTACACTGTTAGTAATAAAAATAACTTTAAGGTTCTGTACTTGCAAATCTATTGAAAACATTCCTCATATTTAGCACTTTATGATTAACAAAAATATTCAGATACTACTTGATACTTGCAATAACTATGTGAAGCAGAGAATAATGGCTTAAAATTTTCACCTAGAATGTAGAGTTTCTGAAGCATTCATTAGTTGCAAGAGCTTATGGAACAAACTGGTAAATGGCAATGCTGGAACTCAAAGTCTTGCCTGCCGATATATTCAGTAGTCCTTCCAAAACCTCACGATTTACTTTCCAACCTAAGTAGACTACCATAAAACATACAACACACCTCTACAATTCAGCAAGGGAGAAACACAAACAGATTGCTGCAATGTACTATGGTACATACTCTCACAGACATATGCTGCGGGTGCTACAGGAATGTAGAGGAGAGAGGTTACTCTGGGAGTTGATCAAGTCATAAAAGAGAGAAAGGTGCTTGAATAGGAATTCAAGGGACTGACAGGATGGAGAAGGAAATTGTAAGTCCAGAGAACAGCAGACCCCAGAGGATAAGAGCAATATCCTGGGAATGTAGGAGTTTTACAACATCTGGAGGGCAGAGGGAACATGTGACACAGTAGCATAGTATTAAGTTGGAAGAGGTCTTCTGAGGTTTGATGATTGAAAAGCTACTTATCTGATGCTAACTGTTTGAATTTAATTGAGTG
>NW_007732115.1:24894-26946 GCF_000696425.1 Galeopterus variegatus | reverse complement strand
TATTAAGTTGGAAGAGGTCTTCTGAGGTTTGATGATTGAAAAGCTACTTATCTGATGCTAAGTGTTTGAATTTAATTGAGTGCAACTTAAGGCTTTCAGCAGAATGTTGACACTGACGGGTTTACCTTTCAAAGAGATCACCTTGGTGGTGCAACAAATGAATGATTCTAATGGCTCCAACATTGAACACAGAGAGACTATTTAGAAAACTACCACGATAACCTATAATAAACACACGTTACACAAAAACCTGCACACAAGTGTTTATAGCAGTTGTATTCATAAGCTCTAAAAACTGAAAACATCTGAGATGTCCTTCCAGGGTGAATGCATAAACAAACTATTGGTACATTCATACAATGAAATATTATTCAGAAAAAAAAAAAGCTTTTAGGCCACAAAAAGACATAATTTAAATGTATATTGCCAAATGAAAGAAGCCAGTCTTAAAAGGCTGCATATTATATGATTTCAAATAAATGTAATTCTGAAAAAGGCGAAACTATAGAGACAGGGAAAATATCAGCAGTTTTCAGGGGCTTGGGAGGGAACTGAGAAGAGATGAATAGGTGAAGCAGAGGGAATTTTTAGGGAGATAAAACTATTCTGTCTGATATTGAAATGGTGGATACGTGACATTATGTATTTGTTAAAATTCATAGAATTTACAACGCACAATGAGTGAACCTTAATCTAAACTATGAACTTCAGTTAATAATAATGAATCAATATTGGTTCATTAATTGCAACAAATGTGCCACACTAATGCATGATGTTAATAATATAGGAAACTGTGTGTGGGCGGGAGGGTTACATTGGAACTCTGTATTATCTACTCAAATGTCAAATATAGGGGAGCAGCAATAAAGCTAAGGGGATGGTAATTAATTTGAGAGGAATTTAAAAGAAAGAACTAGATTTAAGTAGAGAGAGGATTTATGAAGTAAAGATAGGAATCTTGTATTTTTTTTCAGACTATCAATTATAACTGTGCAGAAAAATAAATGTAAGAGCATGGATGAATCAGTAATGACCCTAGGAGACACATAGTGAAAATTTCTTTATTAGTTATATTTTCCTGAGGTAACTTGCAGTAATTTGACATAATAGGTTTTACTATTCCTATTAAGAATCCACTATGTACTATTTCCTAGATTGTAATATATTGTCTCATGCTATTATTTTGTGAGGAAATGGTCATATGTACAAATAAAGTACTATCTTTAAAACAATGTCCACAGTACACCTGCTCTGGAATAACCTCAGTTGCATGTAAGAAATTCAAGTTACAGTTTCCATTATACATTTTTGAAATGGAGTTACAGTGTTAGGGCCTAGAAATATAAATTTTAAGTTCATATCAAAAATATATTTTGTGTCCATTATGTTTTATTATTCTAAGTGTGCTTGAGGTGCTGAGAACAACATGGAAGAAAGTGCCTGCTCACGTGGCAAATACTATAGGCATAGGACAGATAATAAACACACAGACAGATACTAAAGATAATTGTAGACTGAGAAAAGCATTTGTGATGGTGTGTAGGGAGGTTACTTTGAGCAAGGTGGTTAAGAAAAAACCTTTCTTAGGAGGAGCCAGTTAGCTAAACCATCAAAGATTATATATAGATAATCACACATAAACAGAAGGAGTATATGAGAAAAAGTGCTGGGCAGAGAGCCCAGTAAGTGCAAAGATCCTCAAACAGGAAGGACCTTTCATAGTCAGAGACCAAAAGAAGCCAGGGCATCGAGAGCATGATAAACAAGGGAGAAGGTCAGAGAGGTAGGCTGATCTGGTTACTTACGGCTATTTTAAAAAGCACCCCAAATTTAGTGTAAAATAGACATTATCCTATGCTCACAGATTTGATGGGTGAAGGTTTTGGCCAAGGGATAGCAGGGAGGTCTTGTCTCTGCTCCACCATGTCTGGGCCTCATCTTGGAATCATCTGGAGGCTTCTTCACACCTGCACCGGGAAGATGTGGACTCTACTGAGACTTGGCCAAAGTGCATACGTGTGGCCTCTTCCTGTGGCTTGGGCTTTCCACAAC
>NW_007732115.1:20435-23841 GCF_000696425.1 Galeopterus variegatus | reverse complement strand
CTGCCTCTCCAAGGGAGAACTATCAAAGGATTTGGGGCCACTTTTTAAAACCTGTATATAAACCAGGAGCCAGATAATAAAGGGTCTGTTAAGCTTCCATAAGGAGTTTGATTTTAATCTAATGGTGATAAGAAGCCATTGCAGAATTTCAAGTAGAGGCATTATGTCTAAGAATAATTGACTTAAGAGACTTTAAATTCATTCTATTCCATAGAAAACACTTAAAGTTGGAATCCCAACAAGAAATTTTATAAAACCTTGCAAAGGCTATCAGTTAAAGGAGAGGAAGCTTATACTACTTTCCAGTTTTATCAAACAACATGCCATAATAGACATTTTAAAACTTACATTGTCTTATCACAGAATTTTAAAAGTTAGGAACACTCATAAATATCATTTAGTAAATCTCCCTCGTTTACATGATGAGAAAAATGTGATCCAGAGAGGTGAATGACTTGCTAAAGGCTGTTACATAGTCATTAGAAGATTTCAGTTTAGGTGAGAAATAAGAAATTTGAGTAGAGGGTAAAACAAAACAAAACAAAACAGCAGTTGTATGTTCTGCTGTAAACATATGCTAATTCATTTATCCCTTACTGTTTTCCCAGTTAAAAAATATTTTTTTCATGTATGTTATTTGATTTGGTTCTCATTACTCAACACAAGAGCAAGGGTGGGCCATTAATCTCCCCATTTTATAGAGTAGGCAATAAAGGTTTAGAGGGGCCATACAGCTAATTATGTGGAAAAGCCCGGATTCTGAATATAGATCACCTTCTTTTCATTTCAAGACTCTTCACTCAAATGGATAGAAAGAAGATATCTTTATCAAATTAAAAGAAAGTACATACAAAGGCTGTATCTACTCAATCCCATCCTAGTGATATAAAGCAAAGCAGTTTTCTAAGGTTTCAAATGTTTCCAAACATTCATATGTGCAGTGGATTGAATGTTCCCCCAAACTCATTGAAGCTTGAATTGTGTCCTCCAGTTTTATGTATTAGAAAGTTGGCTCCCACTGTGACTGTTGGGAGGGTGAGAAATCCTATTATGGTAATTGAAAGGAGGGGCCTTGAAGAGGTGATTGGATTGTAGGACCATGCAGTAGTGAGTGGATTGAAAGTGGTAGTTGTGGGCATGGTTCTGAGGTCTTTTAAAGAAGAGAAAGGAGGTTCTGTCTCTTTCTCTGCTCTGCCATTTTCTGCCATGTGGGACCCCTTTGGGTGACCACCACCAAGACCCTCACCAGATGTATCCACTGGACTTTGGACTTCCCAGCCTCAGAAACTGTAAGCAATAAATTTTGTTTTCTTTATAAGTCATCAGGTTTCAAGTATTTTGTTATAAGCAACAGAAACAGACTAGTACAGAAAATTGGTACCAGAGAAGTGAGGTGTCACTTCTAACAGACACTTGAAAATGTGGAAGTGGCGTTGGAACTCAGTGTTGAGGAGAGGCTGGAAGAATTTGAAGAAGGAGGATAGAAAAAGCCTCTCTGCTGGTGTGAGTTTAGAAGACAAGAAAACTAGGGAAAGTTTGGAGCTTTTTAGAGACTGGTTAAATGGTAGTGAGCAAAATGCTGATAGAAATACGAACAGTAAAGGCTATTCTGAGAAGATCTCAGATGTAAGTGAAAAGGGACTTATTGAAAACTGGGGCAAAGATCAACCTTGCTATGAACTGGCAATGAACTTGGCTGCATTGTGTCCATGCCTTAAGACATTGTGGAAGTAGAAACTTAAGAGTTGTGAACCAGAGTATTTGGCAGAAGAAATTTCTAAGCAGCAAAAGATTCAGAAAGTGGTGTGGCCAGTTGTAACAGCCTATGCTGCATTATGGTGACAAAGGCATCACATAAAGCTAGAATTTAAAAAGAAAGCAGAGTGTAAAGATTTAGAAAATTTGTAGCCTGGCCATGTGTAGAGAAGGCGAGAGCATTTTCAGAAGAAAAATATAATGGTGCTGAGAAGATTAGTACAAAAGAAAGGGATTATCAAGAGAAAGGGGGGAAAGGCCCTGAAGGCGTTGCAGAAGTCTCTGAAGTCAACCCTTCCATTACAGGCCCAAAGGCACCTCGGGATGCTGCTCCCCACACCATTACCACAGCTTCTTTGGCTGCTCCATTTGTAGCTAATTTGGCCCCAGGTGTGGCTGGACTTTCAGCTTTGGAAAATACGAGCTGGATGCCTTGACAGTGTCCACATGGTGTTAGGTCTGCAGGCTGGCAGAATGCCAGAGATGTGGAGACTTGGGAGCCTCCACCCTGATTTCAAAGGATGTATGGAAAAGCCTGGGGGCCAGGAAGAGATTCATTGCAGGGCAGATTCACCACATAGAGCTTTCACTAGAGCAATGCCCAGCAGAAACGTGGGGTCAGAATTGCAGCAGAAAAACCCCACCAACACCATGCCTAGTGTAGCCATAAGAGCAGGACTGCCATGGAGACCCCAGAATTGTGGAGCTACCAACTTGCAATGCCAGCCTGGGACAGCAGAAGCATCACTTCAGACCAGGAAAGCCGTAGGAGTGGAGCTGCCCAAGGACTTGGGGACCCAACCCGTGCACCAGAGGGCAGAGGACTTAAAACATGGAGTCAAGGTACGTGATTTGCAAGCTTTGAGATTTAATGCCCCCCTTCCCCCGAGGGGTTTTGGATCTGCTTAGGACCTGTTACCCCTTTCTCTTGTATTATTTCTCCCTTGTTGAAAGGCAATATGTACCCTATGCTTGTCCCACCATGGTATCTTGCCAGTGATAACTTGTATTGATTTTACAGATGGGACTTCAAACTTTGGACTTTTGAGTTGAAAAAAGTTAAGACTTTGGGGATTAAATCAATGTATTTGCATGTGAAAAGGACATGAGTTTTGGGGAGCCAGGGGTGGAATGTAGTGGATTAATATTCCCCTACACCCATTGAAGCTTGAATTGTGTCCCCCAAGTTGTATGTACTAGAAAATTGGCTCCAGCTGTGACTTTGGGGATGGGTGAGAAATCCTACTATGGTAATTCAAAGGCGGGGCCTTGAAGAGGTGAGTAGATTGTAAGACCATGCCATAGTGAATGTACTAAAAATGGTGGTCATGGGGCATGGTTCTAAGGGCTTTAAAAGAAGGGAGAGTCTGTCTCCCTCTCTGATCTGCCTTCTTCTGCTGTATGAGACCCCTTTGGGTCACTGTTGCCACCAACAGATGTGTTTACTGGACTTTGGACGACCCAGCCTCAGAAACTGTAAGCAATAAATTTTGTTTTCTCTAATTCACCAGTTTCACCTATTTTCTTATAAACAACAGAAATGGACTAATACAATATGATTGGTATTTTATACATAATGTGTGGAGAAAATTGACTAATTTTTCCTTTTCAAACAAGCTTTCTGTTATCTTTTAATATCTTTATGCCAGAA
>NW_007732115.1:18775-19664 GCF_000696425.1 Galeopterus variegatus | reverse complement strand
TGCTTGACCTCTTGTTTTGTTTCTCATGCTCTGCACCTGCTTTGGTGGATATATAACATCTATTCTCTCCTAGATTCTCAGCATATGTCAGAAGTGAGTGAAGCAAAGATTTTGCAAAGGAAAAAAAATGGTACATTCATTAAAAATGTTAATAGAAAGTATATTATGGTTACTAATTCCTTATCTGTCAACATCTGGCCAGCTCCCATGTCTTGCAAATTTTCATTATCTACTCTTTTAAGCTACTTAATCTATAATGTTGATGATCTTGGGCTCCTTATTTGAAAATAAAAATAGGGGAAATAGTCAACTATTTTGAGATTAACAAAAAGTTAATGACTATCTCACTTTGCATATATTTCATATATAAAATCATGAAAAATAATACACTTTTTCATGGAAGATTAATTTGACATGCTTTTAAGGTCTTAAGAACAATTGACTGTGGAATAAAGCATAATAACTCTGGTTCTCAAGGGGCTTGCTTTCTAGTTAGGGAGACAAGATAAATGTTTAAGAAGTGGTTAGATAAAATCCCAGTGAGTTTAAGATTAAGAGCAAAAATACATGATATAAGGAATAGGTATTGTTCTGAGTTTAGGAAAATCAATAGCAGACAACTCCTTTGAAAGCAATTTGGATATAAGCAGTTTGTATTACAGCCACAAAGTCATTCCTACTCAGAGTAATAAGAAAAATCTGAACATAGATGGACCTTATTCTAGGGTTTGAAGGATGAGCAAATCTCACTGGCAAAATAGCATTTAAAGGGCAGTTTAGGGCTGAGCCTGTGGCGTACTCGGGAGAGTGCAGTGCTGGGAGTGCAGTGACGCTCCTGCTGCGGGTTCGGATCCTATATAGGAATGGCCGGTGCGCTCACTGGCTGAGC
>NW_007732115.1:17281-18128 GCF_000696425.1 Galeopterus variegatus | reverse complement strand
CATGCACAATTACAATGTGTCAATTAAAACAAATTTTAAAGAGAATAAAAAGATAGCAAAATAATGCACGTATGTTTTTCTCGACAAACATGAATACCTTAAAATTAGCCCACAATCTTATCTATTTGGATGAGTGCCCCATGGCTATTGAGTAGAACTTGCAACCTGTTATGTAATAATCTATTTGATGCTTGCCATTGTCTTTCTAGCTACAATCTTGACTTCTCAACTGAGATGAATCCAGTGCTCTATCCTGGTTAAGCTATCTCAGGCTTGCTTGGGTAACTTTCTTTCAGGCTTGACCCACCTGAGCTACTAGTTTGCATGTCTTCAAGGATAGAAATTGGATATTACTGTTTGTATAATGTAATTACATTATATTTAGTTAAATAAAAATACTAATATTCATTTTAATGTAACTTATGCCTTTGTTCCATATCCAAAGAGCTTTTATTATTTTCAAAATACTGTGTGGACGGCAACCTGTTGAGCTTAATTTTATCAATTTTAAGTATCACCTTTTCAAAAAATACACAGAAACATCTCATTCCACTCTATTGCAACATAATATCAAAAAGAAATCTATCTGATATAATTTTACTGAAATCTAATTTCTACTATGTTTTTTTTTTCCCATTATAGATTCATTTTTTGGCTCTCAATTATGTATCCTCCCTAAGGAAAAATGTATAAGTAGACTAAAAACTATATTTCCACTTGAAGAACATGCAGAAAATGTATGTTAAAACTATGGACCCAGGCCTGAAAATGTTGTAGTAGCTTCCTCATCTCACGTTACCTCCCTCCCCAACCTATTCCTAAAGAAGAGCTTGAATATTTTTTTTTT
>NW_007732115.1:13813-16688 GCF_000696425.1 Galeopterus variegatus | reverse complement strand
CCCCCGCGCCTCGCTCAGCCAGTGAGCGGGAACCGGTCTGTATGTGGGATCCGAACCCCTGACGGGAGCGCCGCCGCGCTCCCCAAGTGGCGCACTAGCGCAGTGCGCCACCGGGCCGGCCCAGAAGAGCTTGAATATTAAGTGACTGGAACCTAGGGTTATACACAGTTTCTTTGTTTCTTTCTTTCTTTCTTTTTTTTTTTTTAGGTGAAAGAAAATTCTTTAGTCAGTCAAGGATAATGAACACAGAATTGGAAAATACATTTCCTCAATTGCGTATCCTGAAATGTCATTTGTTGGTGTGATTTCAGATTTTTTATTACATTGAACTGATTTTGATTATGTCCCAGACGTAACTGCCATGCTTTGGCTCCTACCAAACAAAGCTGAACTTCATCACTTTTCCCCAAACTACTCTACATCACCATTTTTTGCTCAAGGGCGGACCATTCCCAGAAGATAACATGGATATCTCCTCTCATTTGTATGCAGAGCCTCTGTAAGAAGCCAGCAGTACAGGATCCTATCCAAATGCCTTATGGGTTTCTTTCTTTTTTAATAGCTACAGTACATTTGATTTACAGCTACTTCAGTAAACTGTTGTACTCATTATCGTTGTAAGTTGAGGCACTTAGATCCTTTTGCTTGTCACATGCCTTTTATTATTACCACTTTTAAGGGACTCTAGTGATATATCATTGACAAAATCAGAACAGTGTTAAACTTTTCAGTCCATAATTATTCCAAATTTGATATAGAAGATATTATGTCTCAATGCTGCCAAGGTACTCAGACTACACTGATAAAATTCTTATGAATTAATTTAAGCAAAAGTTAGGCAACTGTTATTCGAACAAAATTTAATGCCAAATGTACATTATCTAAAATATTTCATGCATTAACAACAGAAGTAAAAAGTCCTGCCTAAATCTTTAAATATTCTGAATGCTTGCCTACCAAAACGTTAATCTAAGATTTAGAGATATATCTGTATTCAGAAGAGAAATGGCTTCTTTAATTAGATGACATGCATGTTTACATTTTATTAAGTGAAAGGGTCAAAGTTAAGCTACTAGCATATACAGAGATGAATTAATACACATACCAAATGATCTACGGGTAAATCTTAGGAAAATCTGATTGACTATGATTAATTATCTCACCTTGCCTACTAAATTTATAAGCAAAACCACAAACCCCCTGAATAGATGGATTGATTCAAATAGCTGCCTTCCATCATGTGTTCAGAAAAAAAGAGCATCTATTCCAACCAGTCTATGTGAGTCTGAATTGAAAATATTTCTAAATGTTGCATCGGTGAAGATTCTAATTTTACTATCTAAATCTCACTAATTTAATCTGAAAACATTTTATCAAGTTCTTACTGTATTATTGCAGAGCACTATATTTTATAGTGAATATTAAGTGTGGAGCTGAATAGGAGGTGCTATTATTTTGGGAGCTGACTACAGAATTTTCTTCTGAAATAGAATTCTTTAGAAACACATGTTAGTGGGGCTGCTTGGTTGTAGTGATGGAGCATCTTGGGATGTCCATAATGTGCTTGGCATTTGACATATTGGTATAAAGATCCACATAAAAATGTATTTACATTGGGAAGATGAGAGCAACCAGACAAGAAACTGATAGTACAGGGCGTCCATAGGAGGCCAACAGAATTTCAAAAAAAATCTACCAATAATATTTGACTGAAAAAATTTTCCCAAGAATAGAATGTCTGCTTGATCCAAAAGTTTTCTCTTGTATTGTGCTGTAATAAAATCACCCCTTCTCCATTTCAATGCCATTGACCTCAAATTTTATTTAAACGTCGTGTACACCTAAACAGCTTGTGAGAGTTATTGGAAGGCGGAAGGGAGAGATCAAAGACGGCCAGTCTGGGGACCACATTTTATTTAAACTCAGGAGAAACAGGGAAAAGGAGCAGTTACAAATGTTTCTTTTAAAAAATGAACTTTGAATAAAAATCTTAAACATTCAGGAATGTTAATAAAATAGAAGGAGCTTTCTTTTCTGGAATGCTTTGTTGGTAAGTTGACATGTTACCTCTTCACTCTGGAATTTTTAGTGCATATTTCCTATAAACAAGGACATTCTCCCACATTACCCAATATAAACATAAAAATAAGGAGATTAACATTGATACTCTGTCACCATGTAGTTCTTAGACCTCATCCAAGTTTTGCCAGTTTTTTTCAAAAATGTCTTTTATAGCAAAAAGATTCAGACCAGGATCATATCTTGTGTTCAGTTACCATGTCCCTTTAGACTTCTTCCATCTGGGACAGTTTCTCCGTATTTCTTTGACTTTTATATCATTGAAACTTTTGAAGAATTTTCAGAATGTCTCTCAGTCCAGTTTGTCTGATATTTCTTCACAATAATATTTACGCATCTTTGGCAGAAATAAAACTAAAGTGATGCAGTGTTTTTGTTTTTCTGTTCTTTGTTTTTTTGTAAATCCTATCATGTGTCACACATTACTGGTGTCCCATTGCTGGTGATACTAACTTCTATTATTTGACTGAGGTGGAGTCTGCCAACCTTCTCTGCCGTAAAGTTATTTATTTTCCCTTTGAAATTAATAAGTGTTTTGTGGAAGGTACTTTGAGGCTATGTAAACATTCTGTTTCTCACCAAAATTGTAATACATTAATATATTTATTTATATCCGCATGGAATCATGGATTCCTATTTTATCCAACGGGTTACAATCAGTATTTATTTTGGCATGAAAGTATCTGAGATTAGTCTAATAGGAACCTTTTCATTCTGGATACTGTGTTTTTAGGCATGTCTGCAACAATATTTCAGAACCTTATTTTCTGGCACAATAAGATATTTCAGGATTATT
>NW_007732115.1:9599-13376 GCF_000696425.1 Galeopterus variegatus | reverse complement strand
TTAATATATTTATTTATATCCGCATGGAATCATGGATTCCTATTTTATCCAACGGGTTACAGTCAGTATTTATTTTGGCATGAAAGTATCTGAGATTTGTCTAATAGGAAACTTTTCATTCTGGATACTGTGTTTTTAGGTATGTCTGCAACAATATTTCAGAACCTTATTTTCTGGCACAATAAGATATTTCAGGATTATTTTATATTTTCTTTATCCCAGGCCTGAAATCAGCCATTTCTGTAAGAAGGCCTAGTTCATTTTAAGTAGAGAATGATATTTACAAAACAATATCTGGTGCTAGATGTGTTTATTTATATTGGAATATCACTCTACCCAGGCCCTGTCAGCACACAGATCCAGAGTCTCTGTGTATATAACCACACATTTATATATATCTACTTTCTATCTATCTACTGTCTGTCTATTCTCTCATCTATCTATCATCTGTCTATCTATATGTATTGAAACCATGCATACATACCATTGCTAATTTAAATCAAGCACCATATCTCTAGTGGTGCATTCTAATTATTTTTCTTTTCATGTTTGTAACTTCCTTCAACAGTGAGGAAGTTGGAACCCACTAACCCTAATTTATTTACTTATTTGCCACGTCTATCCAAACGTAATCAATTTCCTTTTCTCTCTATCCTCTCTCTGCACCCGCTTCCAGCATGGACACCCCTTCACCCCACTCAAGCTCTGACACCATATTCTGACCTACTTTGGCTCTGTCCCCCCTTTCATGTGGTTCTACCTAATGGCTTTAAAACTTAATTGTTGGGCCGGCCCGGTGGCGCACTGCTACAGTGTGCCGCTTGGGAGCGTGGTGGCGCTCCTGNAAAAAAAAAAAAAAAACTTAATTGTTCAGGAAGGAAAGGGAAGGGAAAGAAGAGAAAATAGAAGAGAAAAAAAAAATTTAAATAATGAGGTTGGAACTTAACTGGAATAGTAAATCATCATGATTGGGTAAACAGAAGCTGTTTGAAAATTTCTCACAAGATATGAGGTAGAAGGAAATACAAAACTAGTAGATAAACATCGAAGTAGAGATTTCTCTACTTAATATATAAATGACAATTAGAACCAAAAAGTTTCAATAAAGGAGAATTCTCTAAAGCAATAGAACAATTAGATATTATTTCTGGGAGATTTCTAGATACGAGTATGACTGAGACAAATGTTATCTTGAGCAAATCTTAATTATTTATTCATGCATTCATTTAATTTGTCAGACATAGCACAAGACATGAGTAATACAAAGATAATGATTGGTTTTCTAACCTTTCCTGTCCCTCTGATTATTTTCCCTTCAGCTTATTACCATCCCAATAACTTACTGTTGATATACCTCTTGGTTAAAAGAAAACAAACTTTAATAGATTACTCATATTTTAGTGAACATTATTTTAGTGATTCACCTACTCCAGATGGATTTGAATTTTATAATACAATAGCAGAAGGAGGATGCAGAGAAAATAGTGGGATTTCAGCCACCATCATTTCATTGTTATTGAATGTATTGAACAATTAGTTCATCAAAGGACCAATAAAAAAAAGAATGGGAGTTATCAACAACTGGCACATCCATATGGATATACTGGCTAAATATTAAATCTGATTTTGGTGTAATTGAGAAATGAAAGCAAAATTTCAGAATATAGTGTAAGTTGGAGACTTAAGTATAAATCTGGGAATACTTGAATACAGAGCGCACAGTTTGGGCCCTTGAAAAAGCTAATGAATTTGTATTAGTCCTTTTTGTGTTGCTATAACAGAATACTTGAAACTGGGTAATTTATAAAGAACAGAGGTTTATTTGGCTTACGATTCTGAGACAGCTGCAACTGGCATGGGCCTCAGGCTGCTTCTACTCATGGCGGAAAGCAGCAGGTACAAGCAGATCACATGGCGAGAGGAAGCAGGAGAGAGAGAGTGGAGGTGCCAGGGTCCTATAAACAACCAGATCTCACGGAAACTAACAGAGTGAGAACTCACTCATTAATCCCCCCTCCCCCAGGAAGAGCTTAATCCATTCATGAGGGATCCGCTCCCATGACTCAATCAGTTTCCAACACTGCCACATTGGGGATCAAATTTCCACATGAGGTTTGGAGGGGACAACACATCCAAACCCCATCAGTAAATAATTTAAAAATAAAATTATAATTACACATGTTCATTTTAGAAAATTATGAAAATTTAAGAAGAGTTAATCATTAAAACCAAAATTAATTGCAATCCCGTCCTTAGGAGCTAATACTGTAAAGATTTTCATTTGTTTCTCTTGACTCTTTTGTCTATGTGTGTTTAACAGAAGCGAGAATTATTACATATGAGTGTTCCAAATAGACAGGAGGAGGCAAGCACTGAGAAGATGCGGTGTGCAAGCAAAGAAGATGCACTTCTCCAAGCAAAGTGCAAGGAGAAGATGCGCTTTATATAATAAACAGCTAGGAAAGGGGGACAGCAAGAGGGAGGAAGAGAAGCTGATCTGGTTGGGACATGAGAAACTGGAATGGCTGGCATATGTGTCTTCAGAGTAGCTGCAGATTAGAAGAGAATTGAAGGAAATGAGGGAATGGATGAGGATTATTGTTGGTTATCTGTTGAGACCATTACATACGCTTAGAGAAATATAGGGAACTATTAGAGTTGCCTTGTTTATAAGTTGAAGTTCCTAGGCCATTCTTCTTTAGCAATGACTCCCTATGGAGACTGAGCCATGTGGAGCCCTGCGATTCAGTTGCTTATTTAAAGAGTGTGTGCGTGCGTGTGTGTGTGTGTGTGTGTGTGTGTGTGCTTACACATAGAAATCTCTTCCTTCATAAACATTTATATGATTTTTAATGTTTTTGGTAGTAGCTTAGAAGTACTTATGCCTTTGCCCTTCTCACAATAAAAAAACAATTTTATAAAATCATAAAAGATGAAACCCTAACTGGATCTACATTGCCTACCAGGCAAATGTCCTTTTTCAGAAGACTTCCTGCAGCAAGACCCACGTGGTATGGATGCTTGTACATAGGAAAAGAGCCACCACTCTTTGTTAGGTGCTACCAATGTGCCATTGATAACGCTCTTCACTATTCCTCTCAGCAGACCACAATTGTCCTCAAGCTTGGGCTTCCAGTGACACTCCTTCAGGATCAGAATTGGAGGGCAGGACACAAATCTGTGACTCAGGATTGTGAAGGATTCATCTCCTCTATCCTTCCTTCTGCTTTGCCTCCTCTCTTATGTTGTCAGGATAACTTTCTGCTCATCCGACCTCAACACACCACTCAATCACTCAATCTCTGTAAGAGAATGTATGTGCAAGTTGACAAAACTTAAGCGTTTCGGCTCTTGGTAGCTTTGGAATGAAGGAGAGGGTTAGAAAGAGCTAGTGAAAATAGTTGGAGCATTTTCTTTTTTGCTACCTTTTACAGCTAGAGAGAATGTACTTTTAGAACACATTTAGCTAGAGGGATAAACAAAAGTGTATTTTCATCCAGAATATTTTTGTGTTGCCTACCTTTTAAAAAATTTAATTACTCTAATTACATTTTTAATAAAACTCACTTGGAAACTCTAGTGATAATTAAATGCTTATTTTATTTTTACTTTATTTAGAAAATGGCTTTGACTTTTGGAGTTTATTGACAAATCATAATATTAGAATTATTACATATGAGTGTTCCAAATAGACAGGAGGAGGCAAGCACTGAGAAGATGCGGTGTGCAAGCAAAGAAGATGCACTTCTCCAAGCAAAGTGCAAGGAGAAGATGCGC
>NW_007732115.1:4865-8599 GCF_000696425.1 Galeopterus variegatus | reverse complement strand
TGTTTACTTTTCAGGAGGATAATGACAGGCTTTGAAGTAGAATAATTTGACAACAATCCTTTTTCAAAAAGTGTTGTGTATACAGAGAGGGTCCTGATTTATGATGGTTTGACTTATGATTTTTTGACTTTACGATGGGTTTATTGGGAGGTAACCCCATCCTAAGTCAAGCAGCATCTATTCAACTTATGTGAGGTAACGATCACTTATTCCATGGAAAAGAGAAGAGCTAAATAGTCAAATTTAACTATTTGATCACTTTAACTTATTTCTAGCCCTTTCAGTGGGTGTTTGCTTAGTTCACAGGCAGTAAATTTAGTTTTCTAATTAACACAAAATTGAATATTGAAAGCCCAGCTCTAAAGCTGATATGCTTCTTAAAAAGAGAGACATTCCTGGTTTTGTACTTTCCTTTCTAAAAGTAGGAATTATTGTTTTCACACAAAGTATTAATTGAATAACAATGTCTAAAACTGAAAATAATGAAATAGAAGTATTAGCATGATATTTGGAAACACGCAGGTAAATACATACATAAAATATTTGTAAGTGGTTGTCTCTGTACTTCTTTTTTTTCTCCATAAGACTTGTAAATGCTATCTAATTCTTTATAGTATTATACACATACTACCTAATAAATACAGTGATTGAATTTAAAATGAAAAAAATGTATTAGCAATTTCAAGGTGAAAAGGAGAAAATTATAATCCTATAATACAAAAAATAGCATCTTGAAGTATTTTACCATTTTATGTTTGTATATATTTTTTACAATAATGAGAGATCATACCACATAGGTGATTCTGGCTTTTAAGTTGTTATATTTTGAATACTTTCCTTGCCATTCTTTATAAAATAAGTGAAAATGCACAGAAATTCACTCATTGATCCTTACATAAGCATAGCTTGTTTCTTCCACACATTCATTCATTCAACAAATATGTTGTGAGCTTGTACAAAATTTCAGGCCCTGTTCTTGGTTCTGAAGATAAAGCCATATATGAGAGATGTGATCTTTCCTCCATGGTGCTTACAGTCTACTGAAGAGAACATATTACATGAATAATAATTACCCATATGCAATTGGGATTTCTGTTTATTCAAAGTAAATACATGATACAGAGAATATTTAATGAAAGAATCTGGTATAGTTTGAGAGATCAGAGAAGACTTCCTAAGGAAATGACATTTAATATGAAACTTGAAAGAGGAGCCTGGACCAAGGAAATAGCATCACCTATTGCTTATGATATAAATATTTTCACAAAGCAACTATGTGCAAAGATTCTAAAAATGTCATAGATCATATATACTCGATCTTAAATATGCCTGAGAGTTCCACTTGCAATTTAACTGACACTTCATCTTCTACAGTCTTGCCTCAAAACTCTTATGGGGTAATTAGTAATTTGAATTGTTATAGAACTAACTAAACCTATAAATACTTCTTTAATTATAGATCTAATTAAATTTAAAAATATTTACATGTTACCTTACATTGCAAAGTATTGGGTTAGGCAATGTGGGGGATTAAGAGTTAAATATGATATGCTCCTTGACTTCAAGGAGCTTGAAATCATGTTTTCTAACCAAAGGAGATAAATCTAATAGAATCATAGCTGTATTTAAATCAGACGTAATAATTTGTGGATTTTAATTTTACTCTTATTATTTCGTTGATTATCATTGAAAAGGCAACACATTTTCCCATGTGGAGAACATTCTGTCGCAATCATATTTCTCTCACTTTATTTCCCACACATTTAGATGAATTTATACTCGGTTTTAAAGAATAATTAATAACTGAGATTTACAAATGATATTCAGATACATATTTGTCATGATCAAGCAAATTAGTCCACTTCAGCAGAGGACACAATAATGAAACTAATCTTGCTTATTGAAGTTTCAGTGCTAAATATTAAAGGAAAAAAATAAAGTATTAATTTAACTGATTTGCTGCTGTTTAGATCTTTAAAAATGTTTTCCCATAAATAAGCAACTTTAATTAGCATTCTGCCTATATCTATGAACTAAGATTTTTAAAAAATGTATAATTTCACTTAGTGCAGGCTGATGGATGGCCTAATTACTTTACAAACATTCATTGTATGGGCTATTAAGGAATGAAACATTATTTGCTATATCAAAGAGAAATGTCGGTAAGCTTTTTAAATGCAGATACCTCATCTTCTGTCTCCTTGTCATCCTGGTCAGTACCTTGGACAGTGGAATGATTAACATGTAAAGCCCCAGACAACGAAGTCCTGGTGGAATATTTAAAAGCAGGCACATAATATAAACCTCAGGTGATCATCACTTCATTCTCTGCCTCTTTCTCTTTTGTTTTTCTTTTCCTCCTCCTTCACCTCTTTCTTTTCCTCTTCATTTCCCATCTAATAATAATAATAATAATAATAATAATAATAATAATAATAATAAAGTAGTAGTAATTTTGGAAGATATTTTGAGGCAGTCCTAATCCTAAAAATGTGCCCCTTTCACCCTAAAAGCCATGCCTCCCTCTGCCATTGTGGGAATTAAAGGCAAGGGGGAGAGAACAGAGGGAAAGGGCATTCTCGAACATTAGAGGTAATTGTAGAAAGCGATTTTGTATTGTACACCTTTAAAGAGAGTGACCCATAATAACTTCTAGTAACATCTGCATCTGAAATAGAGAACAAAGTAAATGTGACAGGTACAGCTCTCAGTTTAAACAATCTCAAATTTTCCATAAAGGTGTGCGCGTGGAGCAGGGAGATGTCCAGCAGGGGAGGCAGAAGCTCCACAGAGACCACATGCCCTGCGGTGACGGCATGCAACCCAGCAGGTAGGCCTCACTGCCACCACCCGACTCCATCCCCAGCCTGGCTCAGTGTGTGTGGAGCAGGGAGACATCCAGCAGGGGAGGTGGAAACTCAGCAGAGACCACATGCCCTGCGGTGCCAGCGTGCAACCCAGCAGGTAGGCCTCACTGCCACCACCTGACTCCATCCCCGGCCTGGCCTAGTATGCACGGAGCAGGGAGACATCCAGCAGAAGAGGCAGAAGCTCCACAGAGACCACACACCCTGAGGTGCCAGCACGTGACCCAGCAGGTAGGCCTCTATGCCGCCACCTGACTCCATCCCTGGCCCGGCCCAGTGTGCACACAACTCATGCACTCAGCCTAACTCTCTCCTGCTTGACTAAACGAGGGTTACAGGTGTCAGCTGATAAAGTCCAGACCATACCCCCGTTTAAAATTCTGGGCACACTTTTAATGTTAGAAAAGGCTAGCCCATTAAAGCCCCAGCTAACCATCTCAAATTTGTATTTGAGTGCCCAGCAGTGCTGGCACACAACCCAGCAGCCTGGCTGAGTGCATGTGGAGCAGGGAGACATCCATCAGGAGAGGCAGAAGCTCCACAGAGACCACACACCCTGTGGTGCTGGCACATGATCCAGTAGCCTGGCTGAGTGCACGCTGACCAGAGAGGAGGCTCCCCGGAGAGGCCCAAGACCCAAGGTAACCACACACAAAAGAAACTAGAGGCCAACTGAGCAGTCACAGAGGTAGCCCTACCAAATTGACAAACACAGCCACACCTTAGTTAGTCAAAAGGGTCAAAACTGTGCACCGTGAAACCCCCTACCAAAATGAATAAACATCAAAAAATATATACCAGAAATACAAAAAACCAAGAAAATACACCACCAAAAGTTAATAAATCTCAAACTCTAGATTCTATAGA
>NW_007732115.1:0-529 GCF_000696425.1 Galeopterus variegatus | reverse complement strand
CTGGCATAAAAACAGACACACTGATCAATGGAATAGAATAGAGAATCCAGAACTCAACCCAAACACCTACAGCCATCTGATCTTTGACAGAGATACCAAGCCTATACACCGGGCAAGAGACTGCCTCTTCAGCAAATGGTGCTGGGATAACTGGATATCAATATGCAGGCGAATGAAACTAGACCCATACCTCTCACCATGCACTAAAATCAACTCAAAATGGATTAAAGAATTAAATATGCACCCTGAAACAATACAACTTCTTAAAGAAAACGTAGGAGAAACACTTCAGGAAGTAGGACTGGACACAGATTTCATGAATACGACCCCAAAAGCGTGGGCAACTAAAGGAAAAATAAACAATTGGGATTATATCAAATTAAAAAGCTTCTGCACAACAAAAGAAACAATTAACAGAGTTAAAAGACAACCAACAGCGTGGGAGAAAATATTTGCAAAATTTATATCTGACAAAGAATTAATATCCAGAATATACAAAGAACTCAAACAACCATACAAGAAAAAAACA
>NW_007732114.1:126399-140727 GCF_000696425.1 Galeopterus variegatus | reverse complement strand
GGTTGCTCCTGAATCAGGGCAGGGAAGGGGCCCCAGATGTAATTTGGCAGGCAAAAAAAAACAAAACAAAAACATGTGAAGCAATTGGTAATGCAAATATGGTTAAAGAAGGATGATTCTGCACTCATAAACTGTGTGGACAGACCAGGACACTTGTTGCTAAAAATAAAAAGGAAAGAGAAAGAAGCCAAAGAGATGCTGGGAAAGAAGGAACAAAAGATGGAAGAGCTCAAAGCTCAATGAAAAAGTTAAGCAAGAAAGAATGTTACAGAAAATCTCCGGAAAAGTCAAGATGGCCACATGGACAGCTCACAAAATGAGCTTGCCAACGCAAAGGGGAAAAGGAGAAGAAAATGATCTCTTTGAATCCAACAAATGTAAAAGTGGAGCCATGTGAGTGACCACCTGGGCTCAAGGGCACTGTAACTCCCTCCCCCATCTCCCCTTTGCTTTGAAGGATTCAGTCTCTCCTCCTGCCCATCCCTAGACACCGTGCCATTTGCTTCCTAGTTCATTCTGTTTTCAAGCAAATACAATGCTTCTCAAAGAATTCCTTTGGAAATTAAAAAGGTAGGCTCAGTTTAAAAAGTTGTCTTCTCTCTACTGACCCCCACAGCAACCAGAATGGTAGGGGCCCACTGCCATCCTGGCTTCTGTTCTCATGGGCTGTGAGCTGGTGTGTTTTCATGTGAGTGAGTTATGATGGTTATGAACTGTGGCCATAAACTAATTAAAAATGTAGTGGAAAAGAGTGTTGCAGAGATGGTGGAGAAAAGCCTGTCCCATCCTAGGAAGCCCCTTTCCTTCCAGGGTTTGCTTGTGGGTGGCAGTCTTCAAAGCCCCAGACCAGATCAGGGAGACAATGGAGACAGGAGGAACAGTTGCTTTGCTCTGATGGTGCTTGGTCTGTGTCCCTCTTTTGAGCAACCAAGCAGTAGGCAGGAGGCTCTGAGCCACCCACTGTGTTCACCATCCAGGGAGCATGCTGTCCCCTTCCTGTGTCCACGCCTGTCCACACTGGGCATGGGGTTATTCTGGATGTATGATGACTTTTTATACCCACCCTGAAAAATAAACAAGAGGGGATAAAATGTTCACTGAACTCCTACTAGTATGTGAACGTGTATCATTTTTTTCTACCTATCTGTACATTTATTTTTTTATAATCCTCCTTACTGCAAAAAGATATTTGAAATGAGAGCAATTTTATTTAACCCTTGCAACTTCTCTATAAAGAAATTCAAACTGTCTATATTTTACAAGTTGGGTTCATTAATAAGAACTCATTTGCTAAGGTCATATGGTATGTACACAGTGAAAGCAGATCCAGTCTCAAATCTGGTGCCAAATCCATGCTAATGCTACAAACTATTTTAGCATAGAGAGTATAGAATGATAGGGTTGGGGAGACCATGGAGACCATCTTAAGGAGTAACATTCACCTGGATCAGGCAGAACTGGACTACCTTCTCTCATCTACCCTTGCACTGGAGAAGAGCCACCTGGCTGGAATCACTCATTCTTGGAGGAGAGACACAAATACACAAATTTAGACAAACACAATAAAATTACTCAATTCTCATTCAAATGTGTTTTTACTGAAAAAAGATTAAATTTGTTACAATAGTTATGTTTAAAATGTTTTTAGAAACTATCATTTTATCTACATCTGAGAAAAATATCAATAAAACTCATTTAGTGGAATCTATATCTCTCATTCAAAGTATTTTGACCCCCAACCCCCTTTTTTGATCTTTAAGAAAATATGATAGAATTTCTACTGGAATCATAGTAACCATGAAGTGCCTAATAGAAAGAAATGAATGTCTTCAAATAGACAAATATTAGCAAATATCTTCAAGAAAACATCCAGGGTATGAAGGAGGAAATTTACAAAGACGTGGATACTTTTAAAAAGAATGTAGCAGAACTCCTAGAACTGAAGGATTCATTCAGTGAAATAAAAAACACAACATAAGCAACAAGTTAGAGCAAGCAGAAGAAAGAATTTGTGATCTGAAGAAGATCTTTTTGAAATAACTCAGGCAGACAATAAAAGGAAAAAGGAATTTTTTAAAGTGAAGAAAATCTAAGAGACCTAGCAGATAACCTGAAGTGCACAAATATCAGAATCATGGGTGTTCCAGTAGGCAAGAAGAGAGGAAAAGGCATTGAAACATACTCAATGATGTAATAATAGAAAACTTCCCAGGTATGTAGAGAGACATGGACCTTCAGACCTAAGAGGCTAAAAGATCCACAAGTAGATTCAGTCCAAAAAGATCTTCTCCAAGACACATTACAGTCAAACTGGCAAAGCTCAAAGACAAAGGGAGAATCCTAAAAGCAGCAAGAGAAATGTGTGAACTCACCTATAAAGAAGCTCCTATCAGACTAACAGCAGACTTCTCAGAAACTCTACAGGCCAGAAAAGAGTGGGGTGACATACAAGAGTAGTTGTTCTTACATTGGATAAAATAGCCTTTAAGCCAAAAACCATAAAAAGAGACAAGGAAGCCATTATATGATGATAAAGAGATCTATCTAGCAAGAAGACATACAATCACAGATACATATGTACCCATCACTGGAGCACCCAAATATATAAAGTAAACACTATTAGGCCTAGAGAAAGAGATAGACCCAATATGATAACAGCTAAAGATCTGAACACCCCTCTATCAGCACTGGACAGATCATCTATGCAAAAAAATCAAGAGAAAAATAGAGTATTTAAACTAAACTTTAGACCAGTTGGACCTGGCAGATATCCATAGAACATTTCATCCAACAAATACAGAATATACTTTCTTCTCATCAGCACATGGAATGTTCTCCAGGAGAGACCACGTGTTAGGTCACAAACCAAGTTTCATATAATTTTTAAAAATTGAAATCATTTCAAGTATCTTTTCAGACCACAATGGATTAAAACTAGAAATCAATAACAAGCAAAACTCTGAAAACTATACAAATGCATGGAAATTAACAACATGCTCCAGAACGACCTGTAGGGACAAGAAGAAATTAAACAGGAAATACAAAATCATGGAAATTGAAAACCAAAAAACAATACAAAAGATCAACAAATCAAAAAGTTGGTTTTTTGAAAAGATAAATAAAATCGACAAACCACTTGCATGGCTAACAAAAAAAAGAAGAGAGAAGATTCAAATAACAAAAATTAGAAATGAAAAAGGTGATATTACAACCGACCCAAATGAAATACAACGAATCATCCGAGACTACTATAAACAGCTATACGCCAACAAGTTCGAAAACCTGGAGGAAATGGATAAATTCCTGGACTCACACAAGCTTCCAAAATTAAACCAAGAAGATATAGAAAACCTGAATAGGCCAATAACAATAAAGGAGATTGAAGATGTTATCAAAAAGCTCCCAACAAAGAAAAGCCCAGGACCAGATGGATTCACAGCAGAATTTTACCAAACATTCAAAGAAGAAATGACACCGATTCTATACAAACTATTCCAAAAGATTGAAACAGAAGCAAAGCTTCCAAACACATTCTACGAAGCAAACATCATCCTGATACCAAAACCAGATAAAGATATAACCAAGAAAGAAAACTACAAAGCCATTTTCTTTGAGTTATAGGGAGATCTGACATGCCGGGCAGAACATTCCTGAAAAACAGTGTGTTACCAACCCCTCACCATTAGGCTGTTATAGTAGGTCTATGAAGTGCATGTCATATTATTTAAATTATTAAAAAGTATTAGAAATTATTTCAGATATGCAAAAAAATAGGGCAAATAGTATATTTCTCAGACAAACAAAAACTGCGGGAGTTCATCACCACACGACCACCCTTACAAGTAATTCTCAAGGGAGTACTGGGATTGGATCCCGGAAGATAATTACCACTCCCATAACAATCCAAATAAAATAAAAGCTCACTACTATAAGAAAAATGACGTATAGTCCACTTGGATTAGCAGTTTTGAAATAAACAATTCTTCAGAAAATGTAAGATTTAAATATTTTTATTATTTCAAATATTGAGCATAAATTGATATTTTCTTAACATTCTGTTAATGATTCAAATTTATGAAATTTATGAAATGTGGCCCTAGCATATTGTAGTTGATTGAATTGTATCCACCCAAAACTCACTGACGCTTGAATTCGTACTGCAAGTTTTATGGACTAGAAGCTTAGCCCCCACTGTGACTGTTAAGAGGGCGGGAAATCCTATTACGGTAATTGAAAGGTAGAACCTTATAGAGGTCATTGGATTGTAGGACTGTGCAGTAATGAATGGATTGAAAATGGTGGTCAGGGGCATGGTTCTGAGGGCTTTAAAAGAAGAGGAGGGTCTCTCTTTCTCTCTTTCTCTCTGCTCTCTTTGCTTCCACCATCTTGCAATGTGAGACTCCTGGGTCACTGTCACCACCACCAGATGGACTTTGGACTTCCCAGCCTCAGAAAGAGTAAGCAATAAATTTCATTTTCTTTATCAATCACTCAGTCCCAAGTTTTTTGTTATAAGGAACACAAAACAGACGACTAATACAGAAAATTGGTACCATAGAAGTGGGGTGTTGCTTATAACAGACATTTGAAAATGTGGAAGAGGCTTTGGAACCGGGTAATGGGCAAAGGCTGGAAGTATTTGGAGGAACAGACTAGAAAAGGATTAGATGCTTGTGAAAGTTTAGAAGGCAAGAAAACCAAGGAAAGTTTTCAATGTTTTAGAGACTGGTTAGATGTTGGTGACCAGAATGCTGATAGAAATATGGACTGTAAAGACCATTCTAAGGAGGTCTCAGACAGAAATAAGACGGAGTATTTTTTTTTTTTTTTTTTTTTTACTGACCGGTAACGGGATCACAACCCTCGGTGTCGCGTCCACACCACGCTCAGCCAGTGAGCGGGAACCGGTCTCCACATGGGATCCGAACCCTCGGTGGGAGCACTGCCGCACTCCCAAGCGATGCACTCTCCAGTGCGCCACCGGGCCGGCCGAGAAGGAGTATTTTTGGAAGCTTGGACAAAGATCACCCTTGCTGTGAACTTGAAAGGAACTTGGCTGTGTTGTGTCCATGCCCTAGGACTTTGTGGAAGTTGGAACTTAGGAGTTGTGAACTAGAACATTTGGAGGAAGAAATTTATAAGCAGCAAAGCATTAAGGAAGCTGCATGGCTACTTGCAACAGCCTATACTGAGTTATGGTGGCAAAGGCACAATATAAAGCCAGAATTTAAAAGGGAAGCAGAGCGTTAAGATTTGGAAAATTTGCAGCCTGGCCATGTGGTAGAGAAGCAGAGAGCATGCAATGGTGCAGCTCAGCAACCATTAGCTAAGAAGATTAGTACAAAGGAAAGGGATTATCAAGAGAAGGAGAAAAAGGCCCAGAAGGCTCTGCAGAAATCTCTGGGGCCAACTCTTCCATTTCAGGCCTGAAGACCGAGGGAGACAAAATGCTCTTAGAGAACAGGCCTGAGGTGTTCTTCATGGGCTTGATGCCCAGGGCCACCTCAGGAAGCTGTTTCCAGCACCTCAGCTGCTTTGGCTGCTCTAGCCATGGCTAACTTTACCCCAGATGTGTCTGGACACACAGCTTTGGAAGATACAAACCAGAAGCCTTGGCTGAATCCACATGGTGTTAGGTCTGCAGGCTCACAGAATACCAGAGCTGTGGAAGCTTGGGATCCTCCATCCTAATTTCAAAGGATGTGCGGAAAAGTCTGGGGACCCAGGAAGAGATCTGTCTCAGGGGCGGAGTCATTGAAGACAACCTTCACTAGAGCAATGCCAAGTGGAAATGTGGGGTTGGGGTTGCAGCAGAGAAACCCCATCAGTGCCATGTCTACTGGAGCTGTGAGAGCAGGACTGCCATGGAGACCCCAGACCTGTGGAGCTGCCAGAGTGGAATGCCAGCCTAAGAGAGCTAAAGCATTACCTGAGACCAGGAAAGCCATAGGAGCAGAGCTGCCTGAGGACTTGGGGACCCAATCCCCAACCAGCATGCAGAGGACATTGAATATGGAGTCAAGTTACATGATTCACCAGCTTTAAGATTCAATGCTTGCCCTGCTGGATTTCGGACTTGTTTGGGACCTGTTACCCCTTTCTTTTGGCCTATTTCTCTTCTGGAATGAAATATGTACCCTATGTTTGTCCCACCATTGTATCTTGGAAGCAGATAACTTGTATTGATTTCTCAGATGGGACTTTGAACTTTGGACTTTTGAGTTCAAACAAATCAAGACTTTGGGGATGAAATGAATGCATTTGTATGTGAAAAAGCATGAGGTTTGGGGGGCCAGGGGCGGAATGTAGTGGATTGAATTATGTGTACCCAAAACTCAACCAGGGGTGGAATGTAGTGGATTGAATTATGCCTACCGAAAACTCACTGAAGCTTGAATTTGCATGCAAGTTTTATGGACTAGAACCTTAGCCCCCACTGTGACTGTTAAGAGGGTGGGAAATTCTATTATGGTAATTGAAAGGTAGAGTCTTGAGAGGTGATTGGATTGTAGGACTGTGCAGTAATGAATGGATTAAAAATGGTGGTCAGGAGCATGGTTCTGAGGGCTTTAAAAGAAGAGGAGAGTCTGTCTTTCTCTCTCTCTCTGCTCTCTCTGCTTCTACCATCTTGCAATGTGAGACCCCTGGGTCACTGTCACCACCACCGGATGGACTTTGAACTTCCCAGCAACAGAAACTGTAAGCAATAAATTTTGTTTTTCTTTATAAATCACCCAGTTTCCTGCATTTTGTTATAAGCAACATAAACAGACTAATACACATATGTATTGGGTATGAATATGTATTTCTTAAAAGTATAACAGTACCTGGGCTGGCCCAGTGTCACACTGGAGAGTGCGCTGCTTGGGAGCATGGCGGCGCTCCCGCTGAGGGTTCAGATCCCATGTGGAGACCGGTTCCCGCTCACTGGCTGCAATCCTGTTACCGGTCAGTAAAAAAGACAAAAAGGAAAAAAAAAAAAGTATAACAGTACTAATGTCAGTTTTATTAATCCTTTGTTTTTTAAAAAAGTTGGCTTTTTGAGAAAATAAAAAACAAAACTACACAAACATATCTGGACTAACTAAAAAAGGAAGAAAGAAGACCCAAATAATAAAAATCAAAAATGAAAAAGTAGACATTACAGCAAATTTCAGAGAAAAACACTGAATCATTAGAGACTATTATAAACAACTATAAGCCAACAAATTTGAAAACCTGGAGGAAATGGACACATTTTTGGACACATACAAACTACCAAGACTGAACCAAGAAGAAATAGAAAACCTGAGCAGACCAATAACAAGCAACAAGACTGAAGCAGTAATCAGCAGTCTCCCAGCAAAGAAAAGTCCAGAACTGGATGGCTTTATTGCTGAATTCTACCAAACCTTAAAAGAGGAATCAATACCAATTCTCTTCAAACCATTCCAAAAAATTGAAACAGACGCCACTCTCCCAAACTCATTCTATGAGTTTAGCATCACTTTGATACCAAAACTAGACTGAGATACAGAAAAAAAAAAAAAAAAACTACAGGCCAATATCTCTGATGAACATAGAAACAAAAACCCTCAACAAAATATTAGCAATCAGAACACTGCAGCACATCAAAAAAATTATACACAATGATCAAGTGGGATTCATCTCAGGGATGCAAGGGTGGTTCAACATACTCAAGTCAGTAAATGTGATAGACCAGATCAACAATATCAAGGATAAAATCTATAGGATTATTTCAATAGACACAGAAAAAGCATTTGACAAAATACATCATCCTTTCATGATAAAGCCTCTCAGCAAATAAAGTATAGAGGGAAAGTATCTCAAAACAATAAAAGACATAAATGAAAAACCCACCACTAAAATCATTCTGAATGGGGAAAAACTGAAGGCTTTCCCCTTCAGAATAGGAACAAGATAAGGATGCCCACTCTCACCACTTCTATTTCACATAGTATTAGAAGTACTAGCCAGAGCAATCAGGCAAGAAAAATAAAGGGCATCAGATTGGAAAAGATGAAATTAAACTGTCCCTGTTTGCAGATGACATGATCCCATATACAGAAAAACCTAAAGACTCTACCAACAAACTCTTAGAGCTGATAAACATTTTCAATAAAGTTGTAGGATACAAAATCAACACACAAAAATCAGTAGTGTTTGTATGCTCTAATAATAAACTATTAGAAAAAGAAGTCAAAAAAAGCAAGCCCATTTACCATAAAAATAAAATAGCTCGGAATGAATTTAACCACAAAGGTGAAAGATCTCTACAACAAGAACTACAAATTACTACTGATAGAAATTAAACAGAACACAAAAAGATTGAAAGACTTTCCATGCACTTGGATTGGAAGAATTAACATTGTGAAAATGTCCATACTACCCAAAGTGACCTGCAGATTCAATCCCCATCAAAATACCAATGACATCCAAGAAATTCAATATATGAATGAATATAGATATATTAGGAAAAAATAAATTAGAGCCAATGGAAATACATTATGATTATTTACAGTCATTATGATTCTCTACTTAAAAATCCAAGAGACTCAGGGCCGACCCCATGGTGCACTCGGGAGAGTGCAGCGCTGGGAGTGCAGCGCTGTTCCTGCCGCGGGTTCGGATCCTATATAGGAATGGCCGGTGCGCTCACTGGCTGAGCACGGTGCAGATGACACCAAGCCAAGGGTTGCGATCACCTTACTGGTCACAAAAAAGACGAAAAAAAAAAAATCCAAGAGACTCAACTAAGAAATTATATTTCAGAAGCACGTCCATTTACGTAATGGAAACTAAGTACACACACACACTCTTGTAGATCAACAGGATAATAAAAAATAATAAAAATAAGAAGCAGACCCAGTTATTTCACATCTTAGAATTGCCCGAATTTGGGAAAAAACAGACATATTTCAGAACTTGAGAACACCTCCCAGATGCTCCACAGCCTCCTAATTGTGAAATTCTGGTGGGAAGGGGTCACATTGAGAAGACCAGGGTTTACACCAGCACACTGCAGGTAACATTTCAGGCCTCAATATAAATTTGTGGAAGAGGGGAGATGAGAAAGGAGAAAGGAGAAGAAAAGAGGGAGGAAAGGGGCCAAGTGACCTAATTATGGAGAGTGCTTCTCCTGTTTTTCATTTGTACAACTCTCATGATGAGCAGGTGGCTTAAGTGTGCAGCACCACAGCCTCCAGTGTTCTCAGTGCAGAAATTTGAAGCCTCACCATGAGGGAGTCCTGACACTTGCATGGTGGAGGGGGTGGGCAGCAGCTCCAGAGATGAGGAGCTCTAGAAGGACTGTGCAGAAAATGAAAGTCATCAGTTGCCCAGATCTGCTTCCTAATGCAGCATCCTATGTTCCTTCCCCACTGGAGGGACAGCACCCATCAACAAGGAACCTTCTCCTCTGCACACAGGCTTCTGCAAGTGCAATATTTTCTTTCTCAACCCATGACAGTTTGAAAAGAAAATGATTCTAATAGGCAAAGTGTTAAGTTTTCTTGAGTTAAATAGCACTTGAACTAATCAATCCTTCCAAACATAACATTTAGTTTTTATCTCACATAAAACAGAAAATAATATGGATAAAGGTTTTCGTAGATTGAAATGCTACACTTTGAATTTTTCATTAAGAAAGCTGGCTCTCAGTGCCATGTGGTTTTACTTTGAGTTAACTTTAGATCGTTGGAGTTGCTGATTTGTATTGGTGTCCTACATCAGACTAGATTAAGAATGAAGTTGGATTTAGGCTTATTTATTGGTTGAGATATTGGGTTACATTACTAAGCTTTGCAGAGAAATATTTTTTCAACTCAATAAATTGATTAGACAAACATCAGAAAATTTCAGAAGCATATATAAATACATCTGTCCCAATATTAAATAAATTACAGTAATAAGATGAGAAAATACAAAGTTTCTTTGATCTGAAGTACTGAATTTTAATTATTTTCAGCCCAGGCAGAAAGGGACTCCCAGGACCGATGGCTCTCAATTAGGATGAAGATACCTTTCCAACACGTAGGATGTACATGGGGAACTTCTCCACTCATAGTAGAGCTCACTTAGAGGATATCAAAATTAAATGTTACATTTTACCATGACTGCTGAATCAGAGCCAGCTGAATCTGCACCTTCAGCAGGACCATGTACTTAGAGTGACCCATGCACCCCTGGCTCTCTGGACATGACAGAATACTATTAGTGAGCAGTGAGCAGTGATGCTGATGTAACCAACAGGGAACAGAGCCATAGACTCAGTCCCTCCTATCCAGAGGACTCAGCTTTGCTATTTAATGGGGATAACCAACATACACTCTTCCTGCTTTCTAGAACTTAAAAATCCCTGACTTTTCTGCCTCAGCAAAATATTCAGTGAATTTCTTCACTGCCCTGTGTTACCTACCTCAGCAAGTGAGCAGATTCATCTTTGGGCGTTTCAAGGTTTTGTGGGCTTTGTTTTATTCTTTAATGTCAAAACTCTGGTCAGCTTGACTTGGGAAGAGATTTAGGAAGTGGAGAGAAAGCTACCCCTGCATAGCCATAGTGTGGGGCCAAGTGCTGTGCTCCCACTTCCTGCCCTGGGTCAGGAGCAGACACCACTACCCACCCTCACTGCTCTCCCTTTCAGGGAAAAACAAAGCTTGCTCTTTCCCACTCCTGAAGTTTTCTTGTTACCATCTCCCAGGGCTTGCTGTGAGCATGAAAATTAGCCAGTAGATGACCACTAGGACTCCCAGTCACTCAGTCTAGGTTTTGTCCCTAACTCAGCACCTGCCTCTTCAAGCAAAAGTGGAATCAAATCTCTTTATCTTCCAACATATGGTTAGAAAAGCTGCAGAAGCCTAGCTGGCCGAGCAGCCCATTCTGGAATATGGGGAAGAAATTCCCATCACAACCCAAGTCCTGCCCTCCACGTGGGCCAGATCCTACCCTGGTCATGTTCTCTTTAAGGATGCTCTCTGGATATGCCAAGATTAAAACCATGTGAATGTATCTAATCCTCAAAGGACAGAGTCACATCCCAAAACACAAATTTGAAATCTCCTGGGATTGGTGCTTAACAGGAACCACAGGCAATTCCTACAAAGATTCACATTTGAGAACCAATTACACATGGCTCTTGACAGACACCTCAACTGAAACATTCCTTATTTTAATGATGTTGACATCCAGATTTCCCCCTTTTACCCAGTTCTTCTCAATGTTGGCCGCATATTGGAATAACCCGAGGATCTTACAAAAATGCTGATGACTGGCTCGTGCTCCCACAGATTCTGATGTGACTGGTCTGTGGTGTGGCCTTGGGAATTTCAAAAGATCTGCAGGTGTTCAAATGAGCAGCCAAGGTTAAAAACTGCCAATTTAATTTGATGCCCACACTTGAATTTCCAGTCTCTGTCCTGTTAGGCAAGTTTCATCTACACTCACTTTATTTAGAATTTTTATTAGAAATGGCTGCTGAATTATCCTGTGCTTTTTGTCCACCTGTAGATATCATCTTTTCCCTTTTATTTGTGAATGCAAAAGGCTAAATTATTGTATTTTCTTTTTTTTTTTTCCTTTTTGTCTTTTTTACTGACCGGTAACGGGATCGCAACCCTCGGTGTCGCGCCCGTACCGGGGACTGGCAACGGGATCACAACCCTCGGTGTTGCGCCCGCACCGCGCTCAGCCAGTGAGCGGGAACCGGTCTCCACATGGGATCCGAACCCTCGGCAGGAGCGCCACCAGGCCGGCCCTAAATTATTGTATTTTCTAATAATAAGTTTTACTTGCTCTCCAGTCGATTTTGCTGTATATATGTGTCCAAAGTGGATTAGAATGTGTCCACCCTGCTCCTGTAACATCTCTTCTCATCCAGCATGTTCTCTCTCCATTAGGGCTGCCTAGTGGATTTAGACAAACCAAGTTTGAATTCCAGCTCAAATGGGGTGTTAACAGCTCGTGCTCCTAAAAGTCATGGGTAAGATTAAATGATGTAATGTTTATAAGAAACATAGGTCTGTGTGTGGCATGTAACAGACCACAGTAAGTGGCACAGTTGTCATCTCTACCATCAGCAGAAAGAATTATTTGCATATTGTGTCTCTTGTAGGAAATCCATACCAAAGAGATTTTTCCTCAGACCCGAGAAGGCTGCTCTTTTCCTCTGACTCCCCTCTTCCCTGCACTGCAGTGCTGCAGGAAGATCTAAGCTTCAGCACAAACCTTCATGTGAAAGGCAGCTTGCTGCCAGGCCCTGTGGGAAACAACAAAACAGGTGTGTAAGAACCGCCAAGCCGGGCACCCTCCACACAGTACACAGAACGCAGGTTGCACAAGTCGAGGAATTTGCTGCAAATGGAGACTCACGCTGAAAATACCCGGGGTGGACAAGACCTGAAGACACTTCCATCCTCAGGTGAAATGTGAGTTTGAGAAAACTAGCAACTTTCTGCCTAGAGAGGGCTCCATTTTTAATCTACCTATACTAAACTAGATTGTGTCATTTTTGAAAGTTCAAAGAATTTCTATTTCTTGCATTTTGCTGCAATTGCTCAGAACTTTACTATTTTCCTCTGACAGTGTCCAAGGATTCATACAGGCAATTTAGGAAAGTCTTTAGCATCTCTGTTCTCTCTGCCATCTCTACTCAAGGCAATCTGCATGAGAAACTGATTAAAATTTAGCGGAATCATTGTGACTCTGACATTTCCACCCCGCCCCCCGCAGCTTCCTATTTCACTGGTCAGTCATGGAGACCTCTCCTTAGTGCTGAGGGCTGAACCGCAGGTGGCAAATGCATGTTAAAAAGTAGAGTTAGTGGCGCACTCAGGAGAGTGTGGCGCTGGGAGCGCAGCGACGCTCCCGCCACGGGTTCAGATCCTANCCATTTTTAATCTACCTATACTAAACTAGATTGTGTCATTTTTGAAAGTTCAAAGAATTTCAATTTCTCGCATTTTGCTGCAGTTGCTGAGAACTTTACTATTTTCCTTTGACAGTGTCCAAGAATTCGTACAGGCAATTTAGGAAAGTCTTTAGCATCTCTGTTCTCTCTGCCATCTCTACTCAAGGCAATCTGCATGAGAAACTGATGAAAATTTAGCTGAATCATTGTGACTGACATTTCCCTCCCGTCCCCAGCAGCTTCCTCTTTCACTGGTCAGTCATGGAGACCTCTCCTTAGTGCTGAGGGCTGAACCGCAGGTGGCAAATGCATGTTAAAAAGTAGAGTTAGGGGCCGGCCCGAGGCGCACTCGGGAGAGTGCGGCGCTGGAAGCGCAGCAACGCTCCTGACACGGGTTCAGATCCTATATAGGACTGGCCGGTGTGCTCACTGGCTGAGCATGGTGCGGGCGACACCACACCAAGAGTTGCGATCTCCTTACCGGTCACGAAAAAGACAAAAAAAAAAAGGTAGAGTTAGATGTGGAGTCTCTGCTGGAATGGCAGTGACTTGAAGCCTAAATGAAAAATATTTAATCTGTATTTTTCTGTGCTATGACAATGATATTTTAATATAGTAAATAGATACTGTACTTATTTTTATTAAGTCACGCATACACATACAACCAATNTAATATAGTAAATAGATACTGTACTTATTTTTATTAAGTCACGCATACACATACAACCAATGGAAAACTGGTTTCCTGTAAGAACTCAGATTATTAATTTTCTATTTATTCAGAAAACCAGAAAATTTGCACAAATCTTTTAAGCATTTTGGAAATATTTCAAGATATTCTTTGCCTACATTAAGGTTCACTAAAAAATATAATGCATCAGTGTTCATAAAGGCCAGATGTTACTGGTGAAACAATTTTTGTAGTAATTATATTTTTTGGCAAGAACATGTTGACTGACCTTATGTTAACTGACCAGAGCTTTCCAAAGGAGCTTAAATACCATGCCCGTTTACTGTGCAGGTCAGATCTTGTTTTTCATCAGAAATAAAGCAATTGCCAATTGTTTGAAAATTGAAATCTCAGACATATCCCAGAAAACTTTATTTTGAGATAGTTTTAACAATATACTGTCTTTTTTCTTTTCTGCTCACCAAGAATTCAGCATCTCAGTTTCACAGCAGAGAAAAAGATTTTGTCATTTCAGGAGCCAGGTTGATGCCCCTTTGCCTGATAAAGTTTTTTCTTTACAAGTTCTGTACACGTCTTAGTTGTGGATCCAAATCAATGTTGTCACATTGTCGTGAACACTGAAAGAGCTGAGCAGGCTGACATCTGTGGAGAGAGATGCAAAAAATCCTTTTTCTGCACCTCTGTCCTTAGCTAAAAACACCTTCCCTTGTGAATCTGACATCAGATTTCTCCT
>NW_007732114.1:121178-125494 GCF_000696425.1 Galeopterus variegatus | reverse complement strand
CTGTCATCTGCCTTCTTGCTCCACGTCTGAGAATTTAAAAGTATCTGAGAATTACTCATCACAAGAAATTTTTCTCACTTTTGTGCCTGCAAAATGTCAGTTGTTTCATGTGGAATTTAATATCTACTTACCCTACACATTTAAGTAAATAAACTAGTCTCAGAATGAATTTTTAGCAACTTTAATGAGAAGAGAGAGAATTTTTCAACATGCTTTTTTTCCTAGAAAAATTAAACTGATTCTCAAAAAGTGGGCTGCTGATGCAGTATTTTAGAAACAGGAGAACTAAGATCAGGCAAGAGCAGGAGCCTTCTATGAGAGATCAAACAGACACTCTGGTGCTTTTAGGGGATTGTGGTGCAGTCCTCAAAAGGAAGCCGTGATGTTGAAGGGTGCCCATGGTTCCCCAGTGTTTTAGGGGCAGCATGCCTTCTTTCAGCCTCTTTGTTTACTTTCCAAAACGTGTCATCTCCATTATCAAACCTCAGAGGTACACCTCCCTCGCTTTCCCCCTTTTTTATTTCTGGGAAATTTCCCCAGGAACGCGGGATAGCTTCTTTCCATGGAATCCGATTCAAGGAATGTTTACTAATACACATTAGATGAGGGAGGGTCGCGCCTCGGTCCTGGAGCCTAAGGCTGCCTAGAAAAGAGCAGACACAGAGTAGGTCTCCTCTCTGCCTCCCACGTCCCAATAATGTTAAAAACTGGTCCCTGAGCCCCATCCACCAGCTCAGCCTTGTTCGACTCTGGATTGAACAGGGACAGAGAAGATGTGGCTCCTGCCTTCAGGAGCTTGACTCCTCCTGGTTCTCCCAAATCACTGTTGACATGTGTCACAGCGACTTCTCTAAATGTTTGTCACAGCAGACCTGTGTGCTCCTAATGTCATGACTACGGAAAATCAATGGAGTCTCTATTTATCATCAATATTCTTTTCAAAGTAAAATTAGTACACATCATTCTGGTTATTGAGAAATGAGCACTTTGGAAATCCAGATACTCTTTTCTCAAGTATTCCTGGCTCCGCTAAGCCACCTGTCATCCTCACGGTGGGCAGAACTCTCATCCTGGGCTCATCCATAAGCATGTTCTTCCCCACTCTGCCCAGCTGGACAAACGTCCCCATAGGCTTGGGCCCCTGATGGCCAGTGGTCCCCATGCCAGCACCCCTGCCCCCGTGACTGGCTTTTCTCTGCTGAGCTCCCTTCCTTTGTTCCCACAGCAGAGGTGACCCCAGTTGAGCCTTTGCTGCCCTTCCGTCTCCTCTCTCTGCTTGCTGAGGCCCTCGCCTGAACTTAACAAGCACAGAAGGAGCTCTTGTTTCCTTCAAGGGTTAGTAGCCCCATTCCACCTTACAGTTTCCCCCTGGTACAGTGAAGATCCCTGGATGCAGCACCACCAGCAGGACACAGCAGCCCTCTGACAGGTGGAGGAAGGAGACAGAAGCCAAGGGGACCCAAGGACGACCGTGGCCGGGCTTCCCACGCAGTCTGCACAGGGGATGCAGAGCCACGAGGCCGCACCGGCGACGGCAACAGTCAGAAGAGCTCAGGAGGCCTGCCCTGTCCAGCTCCAGGGAGTGGGGTCGTGGAAACAGGACGACTGTCGGCAAGACCGCACCACTCCAGCAAACACCAAAGAAGCAGCTGAACGTCCCGAGGCTTCTGCGGGGTGAGCGCGGGCTGATGCGCTCTCTCCCCACTTGGAGAGCAGGTGAGGCGGGCAGCTGCCCCGTGTCCCTCCTGAGCAGGCTGCGAACCATGTGCTGGGGCCACCACCTGCCAGCGCCCTGCAGACTCCTCACGCTCCCCATGAGCCAGCCCTCGAACACGTGTGTTTCCTCAGCCTCGGATCACCTCCTTATGTCTTTTTGCTGATAAAGATTGCCAAGAAACTTGATTATGGCTAAACTTCCTGAGGTGCAGACCGTCAATATTGCAGAAGAAAGTCACCAGCTACAGTGAGGGGCTTTCCCTTGCTCCCGTGTCCAGAGAGGCCGCCTCCAGCCACCGCTGGTGTGGAACCCTGTAGTCCTGATGTTAGGCAGGTACAGACAGAGGTCCCAGAACCACCTGCAAATACAGGTGATAAGCTGAGCTGTGAGTGCTGGGAACACAAAGGTGTCCTGTGAGCTTCCTTAAAGGTGAAGCTTATGCACCTCCTGTAGAAATAATGTCTTTAAATATATAAAACAAAAATCCACAAGATTATAAAAGAAACAATTATATTGCAATCCAGTGAGCTAAATACAAAGAAACATATTTTATAGTAATAAATGTGCTTTATTATGAACATATTACATAGCAAGCTCTAGCAGCGAGTCTCTCATCTGCCATGGTTGTGAAGTGGCCAGGGGCACCCACGATATTTTAAAATATCTATAACAATTATGATGTGACAAAAATGGACCTGTGATTTCAATTAGGAACAAAGTCATAGATACTGCATTTAATACTGGGGTTTGTTTCCTATGTTCACAGTATAAGGAAATGCTAAATTTCAGGTTGAAATCAGTAAAGTGAGGTTATAATTTGTCCCATTCAAGGTTACAGACCCCAGATGGAGTACTCTGTAAATGCCGGCTTGGTCTTTCCTGCAGCAAAACTGCCTCTCCTGTGTTTGGATTTCTACATTACAACGGCCAGAGAGCAGGATTGCCTGGTGCTCCCAGTCTGGTGGAGATTTTGAGTGGAAACCTTTCATCCTGCAATCCTGGCTCTCCCCAGATTGTGGGTGTCAAAGCCCTTTCCCAGCTGGCACCAGGCATGATGGTTTTGAATGCTGTGCCGCTGACCTGTTCACGGGCTGTGCGTGGTCCGCACACTGTGGAGCCTACTGGCTGACAGATCTGTGGCTGGTGCATCACTCCTGTCCTCCACACGCGCCCAGACTTCATATTCCTGGGAGTAGATAGGAAGATCAAGTTGGAAGCTTAGAATGAAGTTTAAATGACAAAGACAAAAAGATGGAAACCTTGTGACAAAGACAGGAAGCCAACCTCAGAAAGTTAACTCCCTAGTGATCTATGTAGAAGACTAGGAGCACAACTAACTGTGTGCAGGAAATGTGTTTTGGTTTTGAATATGGATCACCACAGCTCCACAGCACACACCTCAGCAGGAATCTGGTGGATGAGGTACTTTATTCTAATAAATTATCCCTACCTCAAAGAAAATTGTAGATCCGTAGAGGTGCAGATTTTAATACTTTTACTGAAGGATGCATCTATCTGTAAAGTCAAATAATAATTTAACCTTACAAAATAAGCAAAGGGTAGAATACGAATTCAAAAATCATCTCCACTCTATTTCTAAGATAACTCCCAATAAACAAGGGGATTTTAAGACCTAATTTTAGCTTAAGATTATACTCAACTAACAGTACTGACAAACTGCAATGATTAGAATAATCAGTCAAGTAGAAATTTTAGAGAATAACATCAATATGTATTATGAATAGAGAAACAGATTATTTCTCTATTCATAATGCCTTTCATAAGGAAACCTAATTCAGTAACTTTATTTCCATGTTTCTAATCAATCACATGGCTGAGTGCTTTGGATTAATATTCCAAGCTGTCAGACATGTTTCTACAACAGTTGCATTCAATTTGTTTTAGAGTATAATATTAAATGCATCATCATGATGAATTATACTCACAAAATGCTTTATTTATGAAATCCAGTAATTAAGAGGGGATGATAGTACACTCTGAAAGAGTTTGTCATTGCAAAACAGCTTGATATTGACTAGTTCATCTACTTTCATGCCTATAATTATGTCATACCTACTATTATGCGAAAGGTTTGTTTTCTTGACAAACAGACTGCAGGGTACTAATTTTTTCATTATTAAAATAGCACAATGTGCATGAAAATATTTAGATGGTGTGTCTGGAAGACAATGATCTTATCTTATTCATATAAAGAATGAGTTATAGTACTTTTTAACCCAAACTGAACTTCTGGTGGCTATCATGAGTAGTAGCTATACACAGAATTGCTGGATGATGTGCTTTTAATAACTAAAATAAGACTAAGCAAGATACATATTGTTAGGAAGAGGACAGGAAGGAGTAGAACATACTTAGACTCTCTCTCTCTCTCTCTGTATGTATATATACATGTTTTGTATTTTAAAAAGGGTTACTTAATTATTGAAATTCGTATTTATGCAATTCTTTTAATTATCATTGAGGCAACATCCAGTGGCTAAATAAGATAATTGCAAGTGGCTAAATGAGAACTGAAAGAAACAATGCAATTAAGTTAGAAAAAGAAACAAAAATGATGGTGCATCCGATATTTTTCCCC
>NW_007732114.1:118577-120991 GCF_000696425.1 Galeopterus variegatus | reverse complement strand
ATACATGTTTTGTATTTTAAAAAGGGTTACTTAATTATTGAAATTCGTATTTATGCAATTCTTTTAATTATCATTGAGGCAACATCCAGTGGCTAAATAAGATAATTGCAAGTGGCTAAATGAGAACTGAAAGAAACAATGCAATTAAGTTAGAAAAAGAAACAAAAATGATGGTGCATCCGATATTTTTCCCCACACTTTGCAGAGAATAAGTGATACTTTTAGTGCTGTTTATTAAAAAGCTAAAATTAATCTCATGGTAATAAAATTATTTTCCAAAACCTAATTGAAAAATGATGGTAAGCTTTCTGTATTTGATAGATTTTATTCTAGTTTCTTACTGATACATTCTTCCTATAGAAAAGTCTTTAAAACCCATTAAACAGAGGTTTGGTTTATACAAAATGTGGTATATACATGCAATGGAATATTATTTAGCCTCGAAAAAGAGGGAAATCCTGCCATTTGCAACAATATGGATGGACCTGAAAGTATTAGGCTGAATTAAATATCAGTCACAGAAGGACAAATCACTGCATGATTCTTCCTGTATGAGGTCTAGAGTAGTCAAAGAATAGAGTGGTGGTTACCAGGGAAGAAGGAGCCTGGGGGATTGTTGTTCAACAGCTATAAAGTCACAGTTACACAGGATGAGTAAGTCCCCGAGTTCTGTATGGCAGTGCCTTTAGTGAACAATGATATATAATATACTTAAAATTGTTTTAGCAGGGGAAATTTCAGGTTGCATTGTTAGCATAAACAAAACAAAACAAGACAAAAACCACAAACAAAGGGATACATGGGGAAACTTGTGGAGATGATGGATATGTTTATTACCTGGATTGTAGTGATGGTATCACAAGTGTATACATATATCCAACTCACCAAACTGTATACATTAATCATGTGCAGTTTTCGTTTACCAAATATATCTCACTGTTTGTGTTTACCAAATATGTAAAGCGGGCAGGGGGAGGAACTAAAGGTATGTATATTGTTTCTTCAAACCCCAGTGATTAAGACATAGTATTTACTTAATGATATTGTGTTCTATATCATTCCCAGTGCATCAAGCTTACCACTTTTGTTGAAGCAGTTATTTTTCAGTCTTCAGCAATTCATGAAAAATAAAAAGTTTATTCTCACTTCGATATTCAGAAAATCCTAATTAAAGCTTAAAACACCAATGATTAGACAAATATTCTTTGGAATTTAAGAACTCTAAGAAATGAGGGATTGGGACCTGCTGTACATCATTGACTCCATTATGAGGACAGTCCAAGGAAAGCTCCTATTAAAAAAAACCAAAAAACTACCACATTTCAGTGAAGTGTAAATTTTTGGAGAATTTTAGAATATAAAAACACCCATAAATGATCTAGCAAAAGTTTAATGTATTTTTTAAATTTTATTTTAATTAACATGTATTAATTGTCATATTTATGGTGTACAGAATAATATTTCAATAGTTGTATTCACTGTGTGATGACCAAATCAGGCTAATTAGCATGTCCATCACCACAACCATTTATCATTTCTTTGTGAAGAGAATATGTGAACTCCTCTCTTCTAGCCATTTGAAACTATGAAATAAAGGTTATTAATTATCTCTCATAACTAGGTTAATGTTTGCCATACCCACATAACGTTCGCGTGGATGTTAGTTTGCAGATTTGGCCCACCTGTCTGCTGCACGTTCCTAGCACCAGACTCACAGCAGGCACAATCAATGCCTGCTTTCTGATAGGCTGATTTCAATCCAGTATTTCCAGTAGAATAAATTAAAGTTAAATCAATTTGAACTTCAAGTGAAATGTAAGAAGAATGTTTTTAGATGAGAAAGGTAACAGATCATCAACATAATTTGGTCTTCTACGGATCAGTGAGTCAGAAGTAAAAACAGTATTAAAAACCAAGAAGAGAATTTCTGATACTTAAAAGATAGCAAAAGTTTAAAGCACAGGAAATATAAAAGAGCAAATAGAGGTCAAAGCATATTAAACAGTAATGAATGAAACAGGAAAAAAGATTAAAATCAATTTTTTAAATGCTCTCAGTACATACTGAAATAAAGCTTATATGAGGGACATTTTAAAAAGGGCTTTTGAAAAAAAGTATTATGAGATGGTTGCTTATTGTATGACCTTTTAAAGAAATGAATTCAAAAAATCTAAGTTTCAGCAGACTGTTAGATGACAGATGGAAAGCAGATACGGACATGCCTCAGAGACACAGTGGGTTTGACTCCAGACCACCTCAGTAGAGCGAGTGTTGTAGAAAAGTGAGTCACACAATTTCTTTGGTTTCCCAGTGCATTTATTTTATTTTTTTTCCCCATTTTTTAATTGGATTATTTGTTTTTTTTTATTATTTTTATTTTGTCAATATACAATGTAGTTGATTATTATGTCCCA
>NW_007732114.1:115240-116993 GCF_000696425.1 Galeopterus variegatus | reverse complement strand
CCAAACCATTTTCCATAGGGGTTGCACCATTTTGCATTCCCACCAACAATGTATGAGTTCCCAGTGCATTTAAAAGCTATGTTTACACTATGTTGCAGTCTGCTGAGTGTGCATTATGCCTGCAAAGCATATACATACTTTAATTAAAAACACTTTATTGCTAAAATATGCTGACATCATCTGAGCCTTCAGAGAGTCATAACCTATATGCTGGTGAAGGGTCTTGCCCCGAGGTTGGTGGCTGCTGACTGGTAAGGGTGCTGGTGTTGAAGGTTGAGTGATTGGCAATTTCTTAAAATAAGACTGATGAAGTTTGCTTCATCAACTGACTATTCCTTTCATGAAAGATTTCTCTGTAGTATGTGAGGCTGTTTGGTGGNTCATCAACTGACTATTCCTTTCATGAAAGATTTCTCTGTAGTATGTGAGGCTGTTTGGTGGGATTTTACTCATAGCAGAACTTCTTTCAAAATTAGGGTCATCCACAGCTTGGCTGACTGTTCGTTGCAAGAAGCAGAGCTTTCGGCCGGTCTCAGCTTTTAACATGCCTTCCTCACAAAGCTTAACCATTTCTAGCTTTTGACTTAAAGTGAAAAACTTCAACTCTTCCTTTTACTGGAACACTTAGAGGCCCTTTTAGGGCTATTATTGGCCTAATGTCTAAGGGAATAGGGAGGCCAGAGGAGAGGGAGAGAGACGGGGAACAAGCGGTCAGTGGAGCCATCAGAACACATGCAGCACTAAATTTGTTGTCTTATATGGGTGAGGTTCATGTTGCTCTGAAAAAATTATATAAGTAGCATCAAAGGTCACTGATCACAGAACTCCATAACAGGTGTAATAATTAGAAGTTTGAAATGTGGAAATTATCAAAATGTGACACAGAGAAATGGAGTGTGTGCTATTGGAAAAATGTACTGGCAGACTTGCTGGACACAAGGGCGCCCTAAACCTTCAGTTTGTAAACAACACCAGTATTTGCAGAGCACAATAAATCAAAGCATAATAAAAAAAGGTATGCCAGTGTGTACAGCTGTTCCAGAAAAGAGAGAGACTTATCGACACCAACATCCTTGTGAATACATGTGTGTTCTGTATGAATATATAATATACATCACAAAACTAAAAAGTTTGTATGTCATACGGTTAATTTAATCATTCTAGATTACAACATGTATTTTCTTTTTTGGTTGAGTTTAGTGTACAAATGGTTAGGTGCATAAATATGAAGTTTTAATATTTTGATATTAAAACAATATTTAAGTTTTCTAGCACCATTCCTCTGAATAACTCAAAAATTTTAAAACTTGTGTCTGATTTGTTATCAAAATTTTTGTGAAACCAGTAAACCAATGTAGTAGATTTTGAGGCCTATTAGAATTGCCCGATTAATGTCTGATGATCCAATAATTTTATTCTCTCTTCATTTGTGCTACTTTCACACAAAAAATATGCTACGTATCTATTAGAGAAGCATTTTTTTAAATCTAATTTGTTTTTCTACAGTTAGATAAAGAAAATATTTAAGGTACAGGTAGGTAGGGGGCAGCTGATGTAGAGAGGACAATTCAGGAGGATTTTATTTAAAAAGCTGTCTTAAACAAATTTGCAGACTAAGGCAGCAGAAACAGAACAGGAATATCAGGAGAGGTTATTTTTGACGAATGTGAGGATTTTAGAATGTTGTAACGACATGGCTCTGTGGATCCAGAGAAGCCCATGCTGGCGGGAAGTCTAGTCTCATGGTCACTTG
>NW_007732114.1:112345-113608 GCF_000696425.1 Galeopterus variegatus | reverse complement strand
TGTTTTTGATTTGCTCTTTTGTTCAGGATGGAGACATTTTAGAGGTTTTCAGTTGACCTTCCAAACAGGCACAGGCATCACTGTGGGGCTTGGATTCATGACTAGCGTTCTTCTCCAGTTACACACACAGGACCAGGGACAAGACTGCTGTGGCCTCACAGATTCAGTGGTTCCATTCATCCTCTTGCATCCCAGTCCAGCAGGGTGCCAAGGTGAAGCTTCAGGGCTCTAGTTTCCAGGTCACATGAACCCTGTGTCCAACTGTCCTGGCAACTTCTGGATATTCCCCTGTACCCAGAGTACAACCACTCAGATGCTTGTGGACCCTTTTGGAGACCAGTGGGGAATCATTACTGTGTGTGTTACCAGGGGTTAGCCAGGTACTTTCTCCTGGGGACACAGTCTCTCTTTCAGTCACAGGCTCTGTGTCTGAAAACTGATTCAGGTCTGGAAACCAGGAAGGAGATTGTGACTATTTGCTGGGACAGCTGCCCTCCTGGTCCTGATCACGTGTCCTGAATTTGCTTTGTTGCATGGATGGAGCAGGGACGTCACTGTTTGGTTTCCGCTGTGCCCCCAGGAGTGCTGCTCCTCTCCATAGCTCTTTGTAGCAGCTGCCCCGACTATGTGTGCTGCTTCCAGGCAGCTCCTGATGACTCCACTTGGCCTCTGCTGTTCTGGGGTCTCAGCCTCCTCATTGCTATCAGCCCCTAAAATCCCACGTGTGTGTAAACTACATGCATGCATGTGCACACATCTCACACACACATTTTAATAGGCCGGCTGTTTTAAATCCATCTCAAATTAGTTATTTAGTAAATTGCATCTGCGTTAGTCCACTTTCTGTTGCTTATGACGGAATACCTGAAACTGGGTAATTTATCAGGAAATGAAATTTATTTCTTACAGTGTTGGAGACTGAGAAGTCCACGATCCAGGGACACATCTGGTGAGGGCCTTCCCTGCAGGAACTCTCTACAAGGTCCTGCAGGAACCACGTGTCACATAGCAAGAATGAGCTGAGCAAGAGAGAACTAACTTTCTCACTCGCCCTCCTCATAAAGCTGTCAGAAGCACATCAACACCATTACTCTGTGAATGTGTCAATCCATTCATGAGGGCACAGTCCTCACCATCCAATCACCTCTTAAAGGCCCCACCTTTCAAATATCATAACTGGATTTCCCATCCTCTTAATACTCTTACAAGAGGCGTCAAGTTTCCAATAAGTAAACTTTTGGGGGAAACATTTGACTCATTACA
>NW_007732114.1:106940-110766 GCF_000696425.1 Galeopterus variegatus | reverse complement strand
GGTTTCTCAGGAAAACATTAAGAACATGTCTGAAATGTATTAGGGAATGGATTCCTAGGCCGTGAAGATCCTATTTTTTTCTAAGAGACCATATTTTCCACTGTTCCATTCTTGTAACTGAGAAATGAAAAAATGTGTCTCTGTGATACAACTGTGCTACCAACTCCCTGTATCAGAAACTCATTTGACAAAAGAAGTTAAGATTGCAATATTATACGTTTTTTTCGAATACAGAGTTTACCATTACATCATCAAAATGAATTTGGATCATGTACTCATGGCCGTAATTAACACTGACATACATGGAGGCAGGTAGTGTGTGATTTGTATGTTCTACAGCCCTTTGGTTTTATTTACATNTCCCTGTATCAGAAACTCATTTGACAAAAGAAGTTAAGATTGCAATATTATACGTTTTTTTGAATACAGAGTTTACCAATACATCATCAAAATGAATTTGGATCATGTACTCATGGCCGTAATTAACACTGAGATACATGGAGGCAGGTAGTGTGTGATTTGTATGTTCTACAGCCCTTTGGTTTTATTTACATAAAATAGGCTGATATTAGAATAATAGAACCATCATGCTAGACCATGGACTTCCATGTCACATATTCTAAAAGCTGACACCCCCACATACAAAATTTACATTTAGCATCCTTGAAATGGTTCACTGGGATGAGCTTCTTCAGTCAGGACAGGACCTGGATGTTCAGAATACTTTTTAGAAGGTCAAGACAATTTTTTAAAATGTATGCTCCAGTTATTCTATTGAGAAAAGATATATATTTTTAGCTGAAGTGTTTTTTGTTTGTTTGTTTTTATTTTTGTTTTTTAAAATTTATTTCCCCTAGATATGTTCTAATGTTGTCTGACTGGGTAAAGACTTACAGTAAATCATAATGAAAATAAAAATTGGTTCCTTAAAGAGTATAATTTTATGTTTCAATATTAATGTGATATGTGTGACTGTAGAATATGTCAACTAAGACACTGCAAAGTTATAATACTGAGGAAGATTTTAGCAAAATACCCCCACCAGACTTTAATTTTTACTAAAAAAAAGGACTGGAAGGTTTGATTAAATTTTTGCCTCCCATACTTTCATGAGTGTTTGAGTAGTCTTGCTTGTTCAGTTCATTCAATGAAGTAGAGACGATGTCTTGTTCTAGCACAGATATAAGCTGCAGATTTTTAGAAACCCAGCCCAGAAACTCTACTTTTCCTGCTCAAGGTAGAGTTTAAAAGTTTCTCAGCATATATATGTCATGAAATGAGAGACCTTAGACCAAATTATTCTGTTCTAATTAAAAATATCATTTTTAACCCAGAATATGATGAGTCTCCAAAATGGAGGGGTTCAATTTTTAAATGTTAATCAGTTTAATTTTGGTTAGCAATTACAACACTGGTTTGTAATTTTCTGCTAGATTATGCATACCCCCTTACCTTGTAACCTTGAAGGAAGTGGCTTACCATTTCTGACTGTGTATCTCCAGCATCTAACCCAGTGTCCAGCACACAATACATGTTCAACAGAGGTTGGTCGAGTAAATGATTAGGTGACTATAATTACAACAATTATAACACTTTTTTATTTTGGCAGATTCTGAACTGCATTGCTGGAAATTATGTTGCATAGAAGGAGAATAAGAAAGGTCCAAGTGAGCCTTTTTCAGTGAAATAAATGAGTTGGGCCAAACCCTCTGTAAATTACCCTTCAGTTTAGGGACTTGTACAGAGTGCTTCAAGTTGTTAAGCAATCTAGCATGCTTCTCAGGAAGCAAATGTAAACCAAAATTCTACCAGACTCTAATCTCTGTTATATCTATCTCCATTTAAGAAAACTTAACAATAACCATAAGGTGAATTCTTACACAAAGATTATTAAGAATGTCTTATGAAATGAGCAATTTTGGATAAGTTTTCAACTAGCAACATTGATTCATTACTAAAGGTTGCATCTCTTTCAAAAAGCTTCCAAGTTCATCTAAATCTATATACTTGATTATTCAATGGACAGACACTAATTAAATCTTTGGAAAAAATCTATCTGCCATACAGCAGGAATAAGCACATGAGTGTAACACACGCCCTGCCCCGTGGCAGCTCACGGTCTAGTGAGGTCGGCAGAAGCACAGACAGGTGGTCTTGGGAGGATGTTGAAGCCCAGTGGAAGGGGTGGCCAGCAGAACTCGGTGGAAGGGGTCTCACTCAGCCCACAGTGGGGGCCAGGAAGCATCCTCAGAGTCTTATGGAAGGGGTCTGTCTGGGCAGAGGATGAGTCCACATGGGGGAAGCGCATGTGCTAGATGCTGGGTCCAGGCTGGAGCAGTGCATCCTCGGTTGGCAGTAACAGGAGGAGATGGCGGGAGGCAGAGGGGCCGGGACACAGGCTATCTAGGCCATGCTGAGCACAGACCTCTCCTGTGGGTGACAGAGAGAGTGGAATGACCTGATGGGGGGCGGGGTTTGCACTGTCCTAGATGAGCCACAATACCTCTGGGTGTCTGGTCTTGGTGTGGCTGAGGACAGCCCAGAAGCTGAGCTTGTCTATCTCCTCTAGACGAGGGACTTGCTTTCCCACAGGCCTTTGAACCCCTTCACTGCATTTAACATTCAGAGGATGGACTAGGACAGCTCTGTGGAAATTGATCCAAATCATTCTTTTTTCCTTAGAGCATGATCTGTCCTTAAATATGTCGATTCCATCATTCATTTTAGAGGAACATTGTTAATCTCATTTTAAATGTTTTTTATGGTACCTTACATTCTCTTTTTCAGGAAAGCACATGTGTTTATGTTTTAAATGCTCCATTCTTACATCTACCATTCTTTCCCTAATTATTCTAAACACATTTTTCTTTTCCATTCAATTCTGTTGCATTTTCTCATGCCCCCTTTCATGTCCTGACTGTATTCTCAGCAGTGTCTGAGACCGCGTCTCCTGCTCAATGTGATCTGCATTTTGCTGTGTTTATTTTCGTCTTCCATTTCTTTCTTGAGTTTTGCAGCTCTGTTTTTGTCTCTCCCTTTTGTGTCATAATGACAGCCCCACTACCTCATGCTTCTCGTGAACGAGTGAAGCGTCTCTTTCCCCTCTATTCCTGTTGGGTGCAGGATGCAGAGGAAGCAACATTTTGCACATTCCCACCAGGCATGAAGGAGGCCCGGCAGCCCCAGCCCCCTCCTTCTTAAGAAACACTTAACCATATATGTTCATGTCTAAGCTCCCATTTTACTTCCATAACTGAAATATTTAAAGAGCAGATGTCAACAGCTGCAGTTCTTCCAATAGTATTTAAACTGTATTCAAAGGAAAAAAATATGCATGCATTTAGCTATTATAGCTTTTTATTCCCTCTTGAGTTTATTTCAAATTATGACATATCAGTGTCCAAGACTTTGTAAGAAAATTTACATGTATTTACACCAGTGGCTACAGGTGCCAGAATGAATCTTCTGCCAGATAAGGTCTCCTAGACACCTTACAGTACTTATTCCACCAGTAATTTTGATTCACTCTTGCAAGGCTACTTGAGGGGAAGGGATAGGCCGTGTGGTGGGGCATGGGAAGGTGAGTCGTCTCTTGGGGTGTGCGTTAGTGAACGTCCCATGTGTTAGTGCACATCCCGTGAATTACTGCATGTCCTGTGAGGTCCATCCTCCTGCCTGACATACATGACAATCGCTGACTCCACAAGGCCACGTTACTTTTATTAAATTTAGAGTCAGAAATCTAGACAAATATCTAAATCAGTGACTTTCAATTGCCCTCTGCTCTGTACTGACTATTTGTGAAGTAAGTTATGTAGAATTTTCA
>NW_007732114.1:106006-106771 GCF_000696425.1 Galeopterus variegatus | reverse complement strand
CATATCAGTGTCCAAGACTTTGTAAGAAAATTTACATGTATTTACACCAGTGGCTACAGGTACCAGAACGAATCTTCTGCCAGATAAGGTCTCCTAGACACCTTACAGTATTTATTCCACCAGTAATTTTGATTCACTCTTGCAAGGCTACTTGAGGGGAAGGGATAGGCAGTGTGGTTGGGCATGGGAAGGTGAGTCGTCTCTTGGGGTGTGCGTTAGTGAACTTCACATGTGTTAGTGCACATCCCGTGAATTACTGCATGTCCTGTGAGGTCCATCCTCCTGCCTGACATGCATGACAATCGCGGACTCCACAAGGCCATGTTATTTTTATTAAATTTAGAGTCAGAAATCTAGACAAATATCTAAGTCAGTAACTTTCAATTGCCCTCTGCTCTGTACTGACTATTTGTGAAGTAAGTTATGTAGAATTTTCATTGTGTCAGAGGTCACAGGAGAAGAATCAGCACCCCCTCAGTTCAAGAACAGGTTAAATGTTCCAGGATCCACATGACATTAATTTAATTCTTATTTAACCATAGAGATTTGCAAAACAGAAACAGGAAGTATTCTAAATTAATTTATAAAGATCTCTGGTTCTCAACCTCAGAAGAAGTATAATACAACTCATTACAGTTATTTCCAGGTCTGAACTGGAGGATATGCCTAAACTCAGAAACTCAGCTTAAATAATAATAAGTAGAGACCCATTGCCAAAATAAATCAGAAAACTGAAATTTCCAGGCAGAATTTACAATGAAAACT
>NW_007732114.1:99462-105635 GCF_000696425.1 Galeopterus variegatus | reverse complement strand
CTGAGATTCCTGTCTCAAATAGAATGAAATTGTGTGTCCCCTGGGGAATACACCTTTATTCTATCACTGGTTACTTGGTGAGATTTTATATTAAACAAAAACAAAACAAGACTATAAACATCGTGTTTAGACCTTCTCATGGAATGGTGTTTATCCCATTGAGTATATATATATATTTGTGCATGTAATAAGTGGCTGCACTCTTACATGGAGATTGCATGCATGGACGTGTGAGCATCTATTTTCTTCCTACACGTGCCTTAAGGCAGGGCTCAGTGAGTCTCTTCCTTCTCAGAAGGAAAATTCACTCTTCAAGGAGTGACTGAGTAATGATTATTTTACCAGTAATTCTATAGGGGAGAATGAAGAGAGAACATGCTGTGCCGCAGAACAGACTGTGCTGATTCCCTGCTAGATGCATCTTTTCTCCCCAGGCTCTCCCCTCCGAAGGCTTCCTTTACAGAAGCTCCACCTGCCATCTAGCCCCTTGGCCTCCCGCCCCCGCACCCACCATTTCGCTCCTGCAGGAAACTGGGTTGGTGCCTCTGTGTTCATTGTGTTACTCAGCAAACCACCCAGAACTAATAAATACCATTCTCCTTAGACACAACCGAAAAACCTCAAATAACTTTCCATCAAACTGAAACTTTTATTTCACAAATGATTGTACAAATCAAAATATATGTGAAAACAAATCTATCTTTATAGAAATTCTTACATCTACCTTCCCAGCTAAATTGTGCTTTCCTCCAGGACTATGTCTTTTTCATGTTTACAATTCTAATACAGTGCTTCACACATAATTGGCCTCATAAATACATTTGTTAGAGTTAATTTTATTTAATGACAATATTGCTTCTCTGGGGGGTGTATACACAGGTATATGTTAGGAGCCTCACATTTGTAGGCTTCCCAGATACTGGAAAACCTGTTCTCAGCGTTAACACACTGACAGTTATCCTCGTCTACAGAACTACCAAGTTCAAGCCCAGAATTACAAAACTGATGTGTGGTCTTAGAATTGACAAGCCTGGAATAGCCCAGGTGCTGGGCTCCATTCAAACATCAATGTGTCTGAATTCCTCCATTATCTTTCACGGCCTGTCAGTCTGTCTCCTTGGAAACGTCTCCTGCATTAGTTCTACCTCCCTGGACTTTAGTGCATTTTCAGCTCCAGGCAGTTGACACTGAAGAGCAGGCTGAAGCCAGCTGACTCCCCCTACTACCCTGAGACGTTACCTTATCACCGTGTCACCATCTTCACGTAACTCCCGTCCTCATGTAATTCCTGAGGAAGTAAGACAGAACCGAGTCTGTTCTTTACCACCTCGGCACTGGGTTCTGCGTTCATGGCTTTATTTATATATTCCATGATTATCTATTGGATATACCTTATGTTATATATTTTTCTTTAAAAAAAGTATAAACATTATTTCCCAGGTTCATAATAAAAATGCAAAAGAAAGAAGGTAAAAGAAAATGCTGTGGGTGTCTGGAAACATTGCTGAGTTAGACGGTCCAAGGGACACACTGAATAATCTTTACATTTTTATTATTACTTCAGGCAACTGCAATTTCTGGAAGTTTGGGAAATATTGAACTAGGTATTTTCCATAGTGCCTAAATTCCCAAGAGAAAAATGTGTAAAATGAGCAATTACTCCTCATTTTATTTGCACTGGTTTTTATAAAGAATCGAATAGTTGTTGTTTTTTTTTTTAATTTGATTTCTCCTTGCTCAAAAAAATTTTCCCAAATTCAATACATTCAATAATTTTTTTTTTCTTAAGGATGTGTCTGCAAGAAGAATGTTTTGGCAGGTGTCAGTGAAACAAAGTCAACAGCCTGGTTCCATCAGCACTGACATTCCACTGTTCCTTTGTCTGCCTTTTTCGTCCTCCTTGGCATTTACAAAAAGGCACTTCCAGCAGAAAAGAACGTGGCAGGAGGACTATCAAGAGTGAACTAGAGCATTGTGTAACCACCAGGGCAAGGGGGCTCTGCATGTGACATTCTTCCTCCCCTGCTGCGAGAGGACAATGCTGACCCCAATGTCGTGAAGGGTCTCTAGCATCTGTGCAGGTGCAGTGAGGTGAGGTGAGATGGTTAGGGCAAGTGGAAAAAGATTTCAGAAGAATGTGGCCATGGCTTTCCCTCACATCGAAGGGCTTAAATAAAACCCAGCTTCTGAGTTGCTCCTAACAATTTAATTGTTTTAAGTGCATGTGAAATTGCGCCATGAAGTGCTACAGCAATTCTAGTAATGGGGAGAAAGAATAATAGAAGTGATGAGAAATAACAAAAGTTGCTTTACGGATTATACACCATGCCTGGCTCATGGTGGGCACTTCGAGACAAATAGTTTTGCACGAATAATTGTTTATTGGCTGATTTTCTGACTCCAATCAGAATATAAGCTCCTCAAGGTCAAGGACTCAGTCTTGTTCTCTGGTTCAGGTCCATGTATGAACACGCATGGTTCTGGGGTTGGAGACCCAGGAGTCCACTGGTGGTCTCAGTGCACCTGTGTGCAAAAAGCACTGCTCCGTGTGTTTTCTCCGGAGTCCTGTCAGCACGTGACACCAACTTTTCTGCTTTTGTGTGCGCCTGGCTTTAACTGAGAAGTGCAGACCCCTGGAGGGCGACAGCTCTTTCTGGAGCTGTTTATTGCAGAATCACCAGCACTGAGGGCAGGGAGTGATCTAAGATTGGTGATCAACTGACACTAGTCATCAGACTGACTGCAGAAGCTTTCCCATCAGCTGGGTGGCAACGTGAGAAATGAACGATCTAAACTGAAATTGACTCACATACTTATTTCACCTTAAAAATACAAGTGTTTTGTGTTTCTTTTAATAGTGGGAAATTAGGTTTTAAATTTTTTATGGGATAGACTTTTTCAACATGTTTTATGAAATGTAATTTGAAGCCTTTTAGATCCAGGAAAATTTATTTTAATTGTAGTTAGTACACAGATCCAGTATGAAATCCATGGAAATCTTGGAATTCCATAAATCTTTGACTTTCATCAAATACATTTTATAATATAGTGATCAATGCAAGTAAATAACCCATGCCATTTAAAAAGGTGTAAAAAGGACATATTTGCTTTTCCGGAGATACAGAGGGAGACCCAGTACAGCAGAGTTCAGACTCTGATAAAATTAGGCCCCACAGGGGAACCCAGGGGCCCCAGGTTCCCCATCATAAGTTCACTTCTTGTGTTTTAAGACTTGAAAATTGAGTCACAGTTTATGTGGTTGATTTGACAAGAATGTTGGATATCCAGAATTATTATAAAGTATCCTCTAGGCAATATGGTCTAAATCAAGAATAAATTTCTTCTGGTTGCCATGGTCTAATAAGATTATTTTTCGAGGTACCAAACTACTTAGAAGTCCTCTGTTTATGCATGTGTGTGTGGTGTACATAAATATAATTAACAGTGTTCTACTTCTTTAGAACTTTTTAAAAATCAAATACAAAATGTCAAGCCAAGCCCCAAATACCTCTCCCATTCTTCTCTTCCTTTTTCATGTATAAATACTTTCCTAAAGTTGTCAGGTATCTTTCCTGTGCATCTTTATTTTAAAAAATATTTTTACTACACATGTAAATTAAATATGTAATAGCATTTTTATTTTAAAATTATCTGTGTTCTTCTCCTGTGCAAAGGACAGGTCTGGCTACAGTTCTGGAAGACAGAGATAGTATCTTCCTTCAGAGCAAAGGCAGGCACACCAGCTGTCCACTGTGATAAATATGTCTCTCTTTGGAGCACAGGTCAGCAGACTACTGTCCTTTGTGAAGCTTAGGTTTCCTCTCCTATAACTTAACCCACTTCAAATCTGTATATCACCTGGACCTATTCACCATACCCTGTGGGAATATTTTTGTTCAGGGAACCAACAAAAATGATGCTATTGGAGCTTGTAATAAACTTTGTGACTTTTGTCTGTGAGTCAGAGTCTTGCATCTTTTTCCAACATACATGAAACTGTGACATACTAACAGGGGAGCTTGCATGCAGGTGAAATTGAGATCCTTCACAGGTCTTCACACCTGGGACATCTTTACACTTGTCGTCTTGCTCACGTGGGCAAGAGTTTCATTGGAACATTCACCTAGGTGTGCAATGCTATCAGTGTAAATAACCTAAACTTTTGTTTACACTGGCAAATTGCCAAAAAATTTTTATACCAATTTACATTCTCAGTAGCATTGAATTTATTAAAGGTATTTTTTTTTCCAACTTCTTTCCCATCACTGTTATCAAACTTCAGATTATTTTTTCTGTATATATTCTTTGTAGATATATAGATATATCCATAGAAGATACTGAGGAACAATAAAATATTAACCCATTCCATAACCCTCTGCTAACAAATTTCTCACTTTTATTTTTAAAGTTTGAGGGACATGAGCCTCCTTTACCTTAAGATAGATGGTCAAACGCAGGCTTGTTCACAATTTCCCAGTGCAGCTCCAAGAACAACACTTAGCAATTGTTTTCTGGGGTGCGACTTCCCCGTCATTCTTTTCTAGAAAAGAATTTTATCTATTTATTAAGTCATCCAAAATATTTCTGTATCAGAAATCCTTTAACAGTTACTTTAGTTACTCTCTCCTTGTGTAGATACATCTAGGAGCATCTGTGAAAAATAATTTGATGGATCTACCTTTAGTTATTTAAAATATGCAATTCTTTATAACACTTTGAATAAGATTCATAATTGTTATAAACAAAATAATTTTTCAAATAGCAGAAGAATTTTTAAAATGAATTTTTCACTTTTTTAATCCTGAGGCTGAGAAAAACCAGTTCAAGCCCTTTCTGTAATGATCTGTGACAACTATCATTAGCTCATATAAAATTGTGTGATATTTATTTCATTAAGCAAAATGGATCCAAACATTCAACGTACATTTAGCCTCAGGTGTGAATTCCTGTCTGTCGATGGTGGCCGCATGAGACTGTGCTTCAATGGTGTGAGTCCAGCCTAGGGTCAGAGGAGGTGACCCCAGGTGACTGGGAATCCCATGGAGCTGGTGGAAGTGGTGGGATGCTCACTGAAGCTTTGCTGATTTGAAGGGAATATGCACCCTTAATGTGAGGAACAGTCAAGTGCGGAATGCCCATTAGAGAGCAAAGCAGAGATACTTAAGGAAGGAGCATTAATAGCCTTCACATTTCTCGGCTGCCCTCCTCTAGAGGACTCAGAATATTTCAAGTGCAACCAGTATTCTTATAGCAATCCTACAGTACAGACACAATCCCTTTTAAAAGATACATGTTCATGGAGAAAAATGGTTAAATGATAACCCATGTCCACAGTCAGTAGGGCCTTGCTAAACTGCTTGGGAAACCTTCACACTCAAAAGAGTTTACTTCTTTTAAAAGAAATGTTAGTCATGGATATGATACCAAGAAAAGTGAAAGTTTTTATAAAATAAATGAAAGTGATCAGTATATTAGTCAGTTTTCTGTTGCTTATAACAGAATACCTTAAACTGGATAATTTATAAAGAAAATAAACTTATTTCTTCCAGTTTTGAGGCTGGGAAGTCCAAGGTCGACAGTGCATCTGGTCAGGGCCTTCTTCCTGGTGGGGACTCTCTGAAGATCCTGAGGTGTGGCAGGGCGTCACATGGGGAGAGGTCAAAGAGCTGCGCTAATGTGCTTCTTCCTGTCCTTATAAAGCCACTAGTACCCTCTGTAACAACCCATTCATCCATTAACTGTTAATGCATGAGTGGATTACTCCATTCAAGTCAATCACCTCTCAAAGGATTCATCTCTCGAGAACCATATCAGGGATTCAGCTCCAACATGAGCTTGGGGGATGATCAAACTATAATTAGCTGCAAGTATCTCATAAGTATCTTGCTACCCCAATATTAAGCTTCAGTTATGGGATAAAAGCCACTGTTATTTCTGTTGTGGGATTGTTTTTCCTTTCCACTTTGATCTAAGTCAGTTTCTCTTACCACTGATAACATGATGAGCTATCAGTCTGTGATGATGTTATAAAAGATGGCACAGTTGGCTTTAGGAGAAGGAGATTATCCTGGTGCTCTAATCAAATCACATGAGCCCTCAAAAGTGGGGCATTTCTGTGTTGGGGGCCTGAAGCTCCACACCCCTTCTTGTGAGACCGCTTCTCCTTGACAATC
>NW_007732114.1:82219-95929 GCF_000696425.1 Galeopterus variegatus | reverse complement strand
ACAGCTCTTATTATGTTGGGCTATGTTTCCATTTCTCATATAAGAAAAGAAAGGGGGATTTCTGTAGTACAAGTGACATTTGAAGTCCACGGGAAATTGATGTACCACTGCCCATCACATGAGAAGGATGCTGGGAGCCTTACAGAGCTGAGAAAGCCCCAGCTGACAGCCCGCAAGGAAACTACAACCACCAGGAACTGAATCCTGCCAGCAAGCTGAGGGACTCAGAAGCAGATTCTCTCCCACAACTTTCAGACAAGAGGTCAGCCTGGCAGATAATTTGGTTTTAGCCTTGTGAGATTAAGCAGAGACCCAGTTGAGGCCACCTGCAGAAATGTGAGATAATAAATGGGTTGTTTTAAGCTGCTAAACTTGTGGTGCCTTGTTATGCTGCAAATAGAAAATTCATTCAGCCTCTCTCCCCTGCCTTTGCAGGGTCTGTGCCAAATGTGTCCTGAGCTGCAGAGAAAGCCCCCAGGCAGAGCAGGAAGATGTAGTGGGCCTGAGTTGGGGAGAGGAAACCTGAGTCCAGGTTTGCAAAAAATTGTCTGCTGCAGCTGTCATCAGAGGTGGGCCAGGGCTTTTGCTAGAACACGTTCTCTGCCTCCACCGTGGACTGAGTCCATTCACCACCATCTGCAGCTCCTCACCTTCTACTCTCTGGTAGAGAATAGAAGGTGGCTGGGATGGAGGAAATAGCTTCTACTTCTCATCCCTAGCTCATTTATTTCAGGACTGGGTCCCATGAAAATGGGGTTGGGGACTTAGGCATTTTCATTTTACCATTCCGTCTGGCCCTCCTGGAGTGTGCAGAGGCTCTGAAGAGAAAGATGAGCTCTGTCGGGGATGGTAAAAATGTGCAGATGACAGTTCACCTCTACACACGAACATCCAGACCGTGTGCAGATCTAGTCATGCTGAAGGCTACTTCTTCACTAATGGAGATTCTTCTCTTCACACATACCACTGACCTACCTCTAACTGGGTTTTCACTGGACTTCTTTTCCCCAGATGTGAGCTGAGTCCTCACTCTGTCAGAAGACTCCTGGGCCCTGATATATGCACATGTCGTGTATAGAATTCTGTTAGCGCTCCATGACGTTAAGTTCTTTGATACTCCCTGTCAGACTTGTAGCCAAATGACTAATAGTTAAAAGCAGGTTACCATGATAGTTCTTCATTACTGTGGAAAAACCAGAGAGATTATCTTTCCTCAGACTACACCTGAAAGGAGACAATACTACATCATGTGAACTTTCAGATGTTCCCATCTTGGCTATTACAAAGTCATAGGGACTCTGCCTTCCAGAAACTGTCTTCCAATTATTTTTAAAAATTGAACTTAATTTAATAAAGACTAGGGGGAGTTCATGTCGAGGGCATAAACTTTGTAAGGCGAGTTGACCAAAGGCTTAGTGAAGTTGAGTTGAGTTAGTGAAGGTAAGACAGGCTGTGTTGTAGTAATAAATGAACCCCTACATTTCAGTAACTTAGTGAAACAAAAAATTTTCTTTTCCCCCCATTCACATCACAGTACTATGCATCTCAGGGTCTCTCTTTAGTGACTCTTTTCCAAGCATTGACTGGAATCTTCTTGCCATAGAGCTATGCCTCAGGATTGCTGCGTATGTGTCTGGTGGCTTACAACACACATTTATGAGCACACAGCTTCCCTGACTCAGGAATCTGGGTCTTTGTCAGGGTCTTGCCAGGCTAAAGTCAAAGTGTTGGTCCATCTTATCTGAGGCTCAGGTCCTCTCCCAAGCTCATTGGGGTTGGCAGAGTTCATTTGCTTGTGGCAGTAGAATTGAGTTTCCAGTTTTCTTGTTAACTATTGTCTGGGAACAGCTCTCAGCTCCTGGAGGTCACCCTCAGTTTCTTGCTCAGTAGCTCTCTACAGCAGGTCACAACATGGTTGTCTGTTTCTCCAAGTTCAGCAGGAGCAATCTCACTCTAGCCTGCTATGATGAAGTCTTCTACAAAGCAGTGAAATCATGAGAGTGACTGGCTTGTCATGTTCACAGTCCCCAGCCATGCTCAAAGAGGGACATTACACAAGGCTTTTATGCATCAGGGTTTGGGTAACTGGCGGTCTTAGAATTCTATCACACTATGTTCATAAATATCACCTGGACCTCAAATACTAAGAAGGAATACACAGACAAGATGTAGAGTCAAAGAGAACCCCTTGGAACTTCTCTGTTCTTGACCATGTCCTTAAGCTGATGTGGTAAAGACTCCATTGACTGCTGAAAACTCTTTGTGCATTTGACTCCTTATCTTTTCATCAGTTCATTCATTCATTCATTCTTCTTTTTTTCTTTCAACTGAGTGTTTTCCATGTGCCAGACACTGTTATACGAAATGCTGGGATTACAGCAGTGAACAAACTGGTCAAGTCCTGTCCTGGAGAAACCTAATCTACTTATGTCCTTAAAGCTAAGTGAACTTTCTATTCACCTGTTCTGAGACATAAGTGAACAGGATTATTTGTAAATAGCCCAATGAACCAGACCTGTGTGTTCTGTTATGTTGTCCAAGAATCCTTCAAGTTAAAAAATATTTTATCAATTTATGTGATAGCAATATTATGTTTTAAATTATTTTCTTTGCATTGTTACAACACATTATGCCAGCCATTCTCATTGAGCTGGGCACTCCCACCCTTTGAGATGGCCTCCAAAAAAAGGCCAGGACATCTTCATGAACTGAAATACAAACATAACTACTACATATTTTAAATAACACACTCGTGAAATTACTTACATAGCATGAGGGAATCATCTCAATCTTAACCACTTAGGTTTAATTTAGAAGTATGACTGTTCTAATATAGTTTCAAAGGCTTGTTCTGTGCCTCGGTGAATTATTAAATTAAAGAGGAGAGAGGCAATTTAGTCTCCCTGCCTGTGAAGTTACATTTAAGTTTTAATAGGGAATTCAAAATCTCATGAAAAAAAAATGTTTGCAATCATTTTGAGAGATTCAGCTTGCAGTTAACAAACTGTCTGCTAATACATGATTCAATTCTGTGGAGTACTTCACTGAGAATCCGTGTTACCTCTGGCATTATTTTGCATTCTATCACAATTCCAGATATAATATCAATTCTGCTGAGGCTCTTATAAAAAGAGAGAAATTGGAGTGGGCAAACATGATATTTTCAATGGAACCCCTTAATGGATCTGTGGATCCATTTTATGCCAGACCATAAAACTCTGTGCATAAAACATAAGGTGATAGTTGACCCATTAAATTTAATCATGTAAACACCTCTGAGTTTTATCTCCAGTATAAAATAAAGCATGCCTATTTTTCTCCTGCCTCCCATGCTTATATTGATCAACTTTCAGATTTCATTTAAATAATGTATCTTCATTCTGGTCTCTTCTTTGTTTGTTTAAATTTCTGTTTTATTCATTCTTCTTCTTAGGTGTATATAAGTTGTGTCTATATTTTATTCTATGTTAGCCGTTAATTCACAGAGAAAATTAACTGTGTCTTATTAATTTTTATATAGAATAAAACGTAAAGTGCCCAGTACATAGTAGACCCTTAATAAACACTTGTGAATAAATAAACTCATTGGTGAGTGAGTATGTCTTGTAATATGAGTACCACATACCTGTCGGCAGGAAAAGTTAATGGAACTCTTAGCTGTGTATTGATCCATTTGAGGAGCAGCAAGCATGCTCTTTGGTCAGTGGTGTAACCGGTTACTTGAAGAGAGAAATTCTTAGGATAAAAGAGTTGGTTCTGAATCTAGATTGAGCTCTGTGGTCACAAACTCGATGGTTCCTGTGTATATTTATCTGGGTTTTGAGTTTTTGTGAACAGCTAATGACGTCTCCTAAGACTGTATTTTTGACTTATATTCCTGGTTCTTGGGAAGAACCATTTTTATGGTCTTTGAATGGATTCCATTAAGAGAGAATTTCAGATTCCATTACCTCTTTCTGCTTGACTAACTCATTCTCTCACATTGATTATTTATTGTATACTCTGTTTATATTTAAATGTTGAACTACAATCTGCCAGAAAGAGAATTAAAAAGAAATTTCTCATTAGATTGAAATCAGGCATTTAATTTTATCATGCTCTAATTTTATAATTTAAGTTGCAAGATCCTGGTGCAGAACACAAGAAAATAAGCAAATGTTGCCATCCAATTGAAGTCAATGAGAGGATACATTTTATTTACAGAAGCTTCTTTACATACTCATATATAACTATCTGAAGGAAAACCTGAACAGCTCTCTACCTTTACCTCAGGATCTTTCACCTAATGGTTCTTAAACTAGACATGCATCTGAATCACCTGGAGCCCTGGGTTCCATCCTGCCTTGCAGATTCGGTAAGTCTGAGGCGAGATCTGAGTCATCATTTCTTACAAGTTCCTGGTGATGCTGATGTAGCTGGTCCAGGGGCCACATCTTGAAAACCACTGCCCTAACGTCACTTAAATTTTGGATCTTGGCTCAATTTTCATATCCTCAAAAAAGACTTCTTTTATTCCCAGAGAGGGTCATGACTCACTGTAGGGTGCTCTCATGGTCCCGTACATTTTCCTCATAGTACCATAATTCACCAATATATATTTGAGGAAGTATTTTACTGACATCTGTCCCAAGTCCACCAAACTATAATATCAGCAGCTGATCTTTGTCTATTTCACTTACAGTTTTGTCCCAATGTTTAATATGTATGCATATAGGAGCTGTACATTTTTGTCCAGTGTCTTATTTCTATTCAGATTTTATAATAAATAAGACTGCAATGAACATGTTTCCTTCTGTGTTTTAATTTTGGCTTATAAAATTGTGGTTTTTAAAGAACATATCCCATGTTTTTGTTTTTCATAAAACAGGTGTTTTATTTTATTTTATTAAAAAAAATAGAACAAGGTCGTGTGTATTTTCATTTTGGAGATTTTGTTTTAAATATCTTTCTTTTTTTTGAAATAGAAAAATATTGACTTCAAAAATTTTAGGTACTGTTCAAATAATAGTCTTCACATAGTTCATATGGGTTTCTAAAATATAGCAGGATCTTAAAAATAAAGACCGCTGATCCACTAAATGTTTTTACAGAAATAGAAAAATCTTTTTTTTTTTTTGTCTTTTTCCGTGTCCGGCAACGGATCGCAACCCTCAGTGTTGCCCCCGTACCGGACCGGGGACCGGCAACGGGATCGCAACCCTCGGTGCTGCCCCCGCGCCTCGCTCAGCCAGTGAGCGGGAACCGGTCTGTATGTGGGATCCGAACCCTCGGGCGGGAGCACCGCCGCGCTTCCCAAGCGGCGCACTTATCCAGTGCGCCACCGGGCCGGCCCCAATTTTGTTTTATTTTATAATATGAAATTCTATTCATTTTACAGTAAGAGAAACACTCAATAAAATAAATTATGGTTGCTCCTATTTCCAGTTCCAGACACTGGTAACAACTGGATACGTTACACTTATATTCAACTGTGCATGTTCTCAGATGTACTTAGAAGTATCATATCATACATTAAACACTGTTTTGTAGCCTGCCTTCTTCACCTAAGATTGCTTGCCTGTCTTCTTGTTTTCATGCACATGTATCTAATCCCACATGATAACATACACCGTGTGATAACATGGCACAATTGTCATTTATTTCTCAGTCACTCTGATAAAGGTCATTTAAATTGTTTCCACAGTTTTGCTGTGTAAAGTTGAGCATTTTTCCATATGCTTATTAGCCATTTACCATATTTTTTCTGTGACTTACCCTTCTGTAATCAGATATTAATATTTTTCACAAAAGTAGAAGAGATAATTTAAGGATGTCCATCCCCCAGCTACTCATTTTGTTAATCTTGTTTTGTTTATAGCTCTCATACACCTGACCTCTGATGTGTGTCAAAGAAGATCACAGACATAATATCCTTTGCTACATTTTTTAAGATCCAGTTTCATGGTTTGAGGGTCTTTATCAACTCTCCTGGATGCTAGAAATATCTGTAAACCAAGCTTGATTGGTTTTCTTGAGAAGTTCTCTGTGGCCTGGGAAGCAAATGTCTTTTTAAAAATATTTATCCCAAGTTGACGTGGAATACTCAAACAAAGTAATAAAAGAAGGCATTGATTAAACTGTTAATTTCTTAATGATAGAAACCAAATTTTAGGGCCGTGCGCCGCTTGGGAGCGCAGCGGCGCTCCCGCCGAGGGTTCGGATCCCACATACAGACCGGTTCCCGCTCACTGGCTGAGCGAGGGGCGGCGCAGCACCGAGGGTTGCGATCCCGTTGCCGGTCCCGGTCCGGTACGGGCGCGACACTGAGGGTTGCGGTCCATTGCCGGACACGATAAAAGACAAAAAGGAAAAAAAAAAAAAAAGAAACCAAATTTTATTAAGCTTTATGTCCCTGTTTTTCAGCACAATATATCACGTGCCCAACATTCATAACTCTATTGAACAAGTTGGCTAAATGCTAGAATATGAATGAATTATTCACTGGGTATTTCCAACAAGTAATGGGAGCTCAGTAGACACTTGTTAAATTAATGACTGAATAGTAAGTTTTATAATGTATTTGGGGTGAGGGTACAAAAATGTATAGGGCTTACAGAGGCATAAACTGTTGGGCTTCATCAGAAATGTAATAAATTTTTCCCATATGAAAATTTTTGTAAAATTCTATTTGTATTTATGTAGACTTTAATATGTGCATAAAAATAGTAGAAGAGAAATCAACCTATTTGTGGAGATTTTTCTAGTACATTATTACTATTGTTTTTTTTTCCTCTAGAGAAAAAGAGCAAAGTTACATTAATGTTTATCTTCAAATAATAACTCTGCTTTGGCTCCATGTGTATCAGGAATCAAGAATAACTTTGTACTTATCAGCATGATTCAGTCCAAAGAATGTTCTGATTCATTCAATTTTTCTTCCTAAATAAGTTAGACTAGTTTATTCAGGAGTAATTAGATTCTGATATTTTTTATTGGATTTTAGGAGGACATAAGATAATAAGAGATCAGCATTCTTCTTCAGGGGACACAGGAGGGGCATGGGGTCAGGTGGTCAGAGAATGGAGGTCGTGGCTACCTGCACACCCAGGAAGCGCCAGCCAGATGCTGCAAGCGGGTGACCGGCGGTGAGCACGTTCTGGTCCAGGATGGTCATGTGTGTTCCATGTGCTTGCACAACATTCTTTACGGGGGCATGGGGTCAGGTGGTCAGAGAATGGAGGTCGTGGCTACCTGCACACCCAGGAAGCGCAAGCCAGATGCTGCAAGCGGGTGACCGGCGGTGAGCACGTTCTGGTCCAGGATGGTCATGTGTGTTCCATGTGCTTGCACAACATTCTTTACGAGTACATCCGGGCCCCAAGAAGCTCCTACTTAGAATGGGAGAGGGGCGTGTCAGGGAGATGGTCACCGCTGTCACTTCAAGCTGCTTTTTTTCTTCATGCCTCTCTGCGTCTCTAACCAAATGCAATCAGTCCTTCGGTCCTTTTCTTGTAGAGTCCACCCACACCTCTCATGCCTTCCGCCCTCCTCTCACACCTGGAGCCGTCCGCATCTCTCTGCACTTTTCACATCGTTCCTCACCTTTCCCCAATGCTTCTTTCACACTTCATGCAGAATGGTGTTTTGTTTATTAATGCAAATCTAGTTATGTTATTTCACTGCTTCACACATTTTACTGGATTCATGTCACCCTCAGCATGAAGGTAAAAATCCTCAGCGGGCCCTCTGAGCTTCTCCCCACCTCTGCACCTGTTTCCCCAGACAACCCCTCTCTCCTGGGGCTCCTGGGTGTTCCACATCAGCCTCCTTCACATCCACCTAACAGACCACCTCTACTTTCTTCAGGGCTTTCAACACGCCCCTTCCTCCAAATCAGTCCCCCTAGCTTACTAACATTCACGCTGTATGTTAAAGAAGTCTTCCTTTAACGCCCAAGTGGAAGATGTCTCAACGTTGTGAGTGTTCGTACATAAGACCTTGTGGTTTTCCTCCATGGCCTGCTCCACAGTCCGTCGGCCCCTGTGTGTTTGTGATCATTTGTGTGACACCCCTCACCCCATGACGTCACAGCTCACCTCATGCTTACCACACAGCACAGTGCAGGGCATCTGGGAGACATTCCATAAATATTTCTTAAATGAAGGAAGGAAACAAATATCTTCCCCAGGTTCAAGTGTGTGGATGGAAGTGTTCTTTTCTGTCAAGTACTGTGGATGTGGAAGAGAGGATCAGAATAGAATGGACTGTTAAGAATCATTGCAAATTAGCTGAAAAGTCATCTGCAGCAGCACCTCAGAGCACCGCCAAGGATCGGTGGTGTCCAAGACATGCTCCTGGACCCTGTGGGTTCTCCTGATGCAAAATGCAAAAGTTTTCCTTCAGTTTTAGGGGCAAATGATGCATAATTCTGAGAACTTTCAATTCTATATTTAACGAAGTCTTTATCCTAGTTAAATACTAAAATTGTAGGATTTATAAGATTTGCTATTTATATTTAAAATTTCCACTTAACTAGAATTTACTGAACATCTCTTTAAGCACTTTTTAAAGAAATCTGTCTGCAACACAACACCTGGAAATACTGTCAACCCCCCATTGTGCATCTGTGTACACAGTGTTGGTATCCCACAGTTTCCCAGAAGGACACGTTATAAAAATTGCTTTATGATCATTGTCATCTTAAGGTAGTCAAGGAATTTTCAGTTGCTATTATTCTTGCTTTGGGGGGAAAAAAGATCTTTTATTTCACCATTAATTTATTTGTTGAGTGCTGTTTAGTTAACTGAGCAGTGTATAAGGCTGTATATCTGTATCCACAGCATTTTTATTCATAACTGAGAATTGGGGCCCATAATGTAACCATACATGCATCTGTGTGGGTCTTATGTAACCATTCATCCTCCCACTGATGAGTACAAGCAGATCATCCACCCCCTCCCTTTGTGTTTATTTATAGAGTTAGAATCATTAATGCCTCTAATTTATTTTCCATTGTAGAATAGATCAGCTGAAATAGGTATTTCTCAGTGTCTTCTATCCTGCCTTTCATGTAAATTATCTAAAGAAATAAATAACATTGAAAATCACAACCCTGTTTATCTACTAGTGTTATTGCTTTCAGAATTGTTTAACGTAGGGCCACAAAGTCATTGCTAAATCAGCATAACGGATAAACTAATCAAGCCAGATAATGTCTGCAGAATTCAATAAGCATATTGGTGCGTACAGTGTAGCTGCTGTGTAAAGGGGTAGTTACCATGAGATCCTGCTCTCTGTAGAAAAGATGGTAGGAAGGCAAGGAAAAAAAACACCATTGAAATGCTGAATCCTAAGTAGCAGGGAATGCCTGCTCTGGTTGGGTCTGTTGGTGGCGGTGGGTTATTGTGAATTTGGAATTCCTGCAACATTTCAGGAAAGAAGAATGTCTACATATCTATCTGTATTTGAATCCAGCACAAGCAAAATTCTGGAACATCATCTAAAGTAAATCAACAACAGTAGCAGAAAACCACAACTATGATGGGGGCTTTTCAAAAAACAGTTGTTCAGCAATGTGAGAGGTCATAGGAGCAAGCCCTTCAAATCCAAGCACCATGAGTACCCACTGGAGGACCACAGAGCAGAGGCTGGTTGTGAGTCTAAAGGCATCCATCCCATATTGTCAGGTTCAGCTGGACTTTCTGAAGAAGTCACATAAAAAGAACAATGCTGTGGGGAAGCCAGATTAATTGCTTCTTTTCTGTGTATAGGATTTAGCCACTATAAAAGCAGGCCATACTTGGGAATTATCAGAAAAATCACATGAAACTGTATTACTATATGAATGAATATAGAAAGTTGTTTCTGATTAAAACATGTTTACGTTGATATATATTCTCAACTTCCATTTCAAAGTGATTTCTTGCACAAAGTATCAAGAAATAGCATTAATATGCACAACTATTCTCCAAGAAACAGAGGTAAATCCATTCGATATGAATCTGTTGATATAAACTGTATAAATGTGCAGGGATAATCAGTAGACATCAATACTGTAGAGCAATATGAACTGTGGCTTTGATGGACATACTAAGCACCCTGATGTGACCATTGCACACAGTACGAATGCACCCAAATTTCATACTGTTCTCCATAAATATACATAATTATCATGGGTCAATTAAGAAAAACAAATTAGCAATTGGCAAAATGAACATAATTATCACTGCATCCACTGTAACTTACTTTCCTTTCAGAGCACAGTAATGTTCTGGTGGAAATAGAGAGGTGAGCAGAGCCAGGGAGCTGTTTGTATCGCTCTTCAATACTGAAAACAAAATTTTAGAACATAAAGGAAGACACCATTGGGTTAGGAATATATTCAGTAGAACAAGGGTTTGAAAAGATAATAAACAAAGAAGAGCTCATTTTTCTGGAGATTACAAACAGGGCAGAGGCTGGCGGCTGTGTCCTGTGAATGGGAAGTCTTAAATGAAGTTGTGTTGCTGCAGCGTAATGAACTGACCATAAGCTGGTCCTGCTCTCTCCGAGCCACTGTGCTACGTGCGGGTAAGGAAAGAGGCATAAAGTTTCCTCGCACCTGCCTTAGCCTGTAAGAAGTTCAGGAACACAAGTGTGCAGACCGAGGTCACCACAGGTGAGGCCGTGTCTGTGGGCCTGGCATGCCCCCCAAGCATGTGGTCAGGTCAGCAAGGCCCCAGGCACAGGGAGGACACGCAGGGTGAGCAGGAAGCCAGGGCTGACCAGGAGTGGGTCCACACTGGTGGGAGGAGTTTGAGCAGGCACCTCCAACATGGTGAGTCACATGAGCAAAGTCACCCAGGCATGAAATACACAACACTCTCAGCAGGATGAGAACGGAGTTTCCAAGGAGGTGTTAGTAAGAGATGAGATTAGAGAAATACACAGTGGTCAGGATGTCAACGATCATTACAGAAGCACAGTGGACCCAGGGACGGCTGCAGAGCTGACCTGGAAAGGAGCCCCCCTAAGGACAGTGTCCCTGCCAAGGCCATTGGGATGTAGGAAGGCATTTACAGTCTACTGAGGAATCTCCACATGGCAAGATGAGAGCACACACCATGGTGACTCAGGTGCAAGAGAAGAGATGAATGTGAGAGGCATAGCAGAGGGTCTAGTACAGAGAAGGAGGATGAAGCCACGTGTGGCCATGAGACCACTCACCCTATGACAGAGGGAATACTTTTCCGTAAAATGAACAAATTGGTCAGAGGGCCTGTGATCATTCTGACAGAGTCTCTTCCATCGTTAGGGTTCTTAAGCTCTAGGAGGAAAAAGATTATGAGACGCTTAAGCATGCAGAGTGTCGCCCCAACAAAATCAGCAAAACAAGCATCTCCACCCGGCACACAGGTCCCCCCAGGTGAAAGGCTGGGGACAGGCTGGGGACAGGCTGTAGTGCAGGACTGACCTGCAAGACCGAACAGCTCTTTCTGATGGCCTGTAGGTGACGACGGCCACACTAGTCAGATATCCACTGGCAAAGAGACTTGAAACTCCACAGTTCTGTCTAAGCCAAAGGAGGGCCAGGGACAGTTAGTCAGCACATGGGATTACTTTATTCTGTCATGGAACAACATTAACTCTGACATTTAACTGCCCTGTTCCATCTGCTAAGTTGTTCCAAGCTTCCTAAACCCTCTTGTGGCACAAACATTGGCCCAGTCTCCCGGATACTGTCTCCACCTTCCCTGTGACCCAGTCTGTTTACTTAGCCCTGCACTGGCCATGTGCCACCTTAAAAACCACAGCTCAGCTCAACTACAACTGGAGACTCAATGTCTAGTCCAGGGGAGAGAAGAAACTGGCTTTGAAGGGATGATGATGCCTGCCATCCTAAGCTGAATCTGAGTGAGATAGCAGGTGCTTCGCTAAGGATTCTGCGTCTCACTCATTATGTCCATTCAGTGCCAGGCCCACAGTCGCTTCTCTAAACTGTCGCTGAAATTCAGCCGCTTCTCTCCAACTCGTGTCGTTATCATCGCCAGCACCGTCACCCTATTTAGGATCACTGCATAATAATGATCACTCCTGGATGACCTCTTATTTGTTCTTTTCCCTCTTGTCTTTCTAAAAGACTCTTCTTTACACAAACCCCAGACTGATCCTTTTAAAACGCAAACTTGTTCACCTGTCTCCCGACTTAAAAATGTCAGAATGTCTTTGTTACCCCTGGGGTAAAGCACAAACACCTTCACATGATCTATTTATTAATTTATGTATTATTTCATAATTTAGTCCACACTAGTATATTTATTTCCATTATTAAAATCTCTTTAAAATATAATAAAATATTTAAAATATCAGTAGGTAAAATATAGAAAATTTAAAAAAGCACAGAGAAGAAAAAAAAATCACACGAAGCCATTAACCATAGATAATCATTGTTAATATTTTCATGTATATCCTACTGTCTTTTGGGGGGGGACCAATTTTTTTTTTTTTAATTTGGATCATACATTGTATTGATTGTTTCTTGACGAGTTTTTTTCATTGAAGAATGTATTGGGTCAGTAAGTATTCTCTTACAAATATGCTTGAATAGATAAAGGGCCACAAAAAATGATAACATTGTATAATATTGAATATACTAATTATCCTGATTTGAGGATCACATATTACACATAGGTATTGATATGCAACTCTCTACCCCACAGACATGTACAATCATATTTCAATTAAAAATAAAACACAAAGAAAAAAAATGCTTGCTTTGGATAATGAGTAGTATATATATACTTGTATATGTGTATATATACACACACATACATATATAGTATACATATATACACACAAACACACACATATATATCCTTGGGTTTTATCTATGTATAATATATATGATATATATATAATATGAACTTATATATGTATAATGCACTTTCATTATAGTGCATAGGAAGAATTAATTTTAAACATCTTTCATTGTGATATCAAACCTGAACACAGAGTCCAAAAGGATGCATGAATCAGATCTTTACTTTGGATTAAATCGTGGCTCGCTATTCATAAAGCACCCCAGGTGGGCAGCATCTGGGAATGGCTTTTCCTCTTCCTCCAGCTCCTCAGTGCCATGAAGTCCTTTAACCTCGGTTCTCGGGTCGGCCTCACATGCACCTCTCTCTCACGGTCCTCCAAGATTTGCTGTGCATAAAAATGTTTGAGAGCTTGTTAGCCCCACTCCTGGGATTCTGGATTAGCAGACCTGCCTTTGAAGTTTGTAACAAGCACATTAGTTATTTCTGAAGCAAATGAGCTGTTTGAGAAAACCTGCAATAGAGGTTACAGCAATCTGCAAGCAATTTATAGACCACAGAAAAATTTCTTATTTTGTTTTATTTTTTATATTTATTAATATATTCATTATTACAAATTATACTTACTCTTTGTACCCCCTATCCAATCTCTACCCATTCCTCCCAGCCCCCTGCTAATGATGGTAGATTTGTTCTCTCCTTCTGATTAACCATTTCTCTGTTGATTTGTTGCTTAGATGATCTGTCCAGTACTGAGAAAGGTGTGTTCAGGACCCCCACTATTATCATATAGCAGATGCTCCTTCTATTACTCCAGATTGTGTTTTGTGGATAGAGAGGACCTCTTTCTTTTTCTTTCTTTCTTTCTTTCTTTCTTTCTTTCTTTCTTTCTTTCTTTCTTTCTTTCTTTCTTTCTTTCTTTCTTTCTTGCTTG
>NW_007732114.1:41679-81295 GCF_000696425.1 Galeopterus variegatus | reverse complement strand
CTTTCTTTCTTTCTTTCTTTCTTTCTTTCTTTCTTTCTTTCTTTCTTTCTTTCTTTCTTTCTTTCTTTCTTTCTTTCTTGCTTGCTTGCTTGCTTGCTTGCTTGCTTCCTTTTTTCCTTTTTGGTCTCCACTGATGACTCTCCTTGTGTCAATGCAGTTGAGTGTCTGGTGTGCCATCTGCATGGTGGCTGTGACTACTGCTGTAGAGACTAGCCGCTTTTGCAGCCGCTATGGCAATTGCAGCAGCTATGGTGGGCTGCCCACGTGGAAACGGTGTTTTTGGTGTGCTCTGTATCTGGTTGGGGCTAGGCTTGGCTTCGCCTGGCTCCTGCCTCAGGACCATGGTGGGCCCCGGGAAGGCAGCAGCAGTGTGCCTGGTAGCCGCCGGGTTCCAAAAATTTTTCTTTTCTTTCCTTTTTTTTTTTTTTTTTTTTTGTATTCATAGTTACAGATTTGTGCCACATCCAAAAATCCAAAAAAAAAAAAAAAAATTGATGAGGAGTCATCAAAATGTTCATGAAAAGATTCATATTATCTTTTAATTCTGTTTTGCCATGAGTCTTTTGAAGTAAACTTGCGCACGCGCGCGCTCGTGTGTGTGCACGTGTATTTAGTAACAGATATAGAAAAACACTGTTCACATACTTCTACATATATCCTGTCTGCTGCCACATAAACCGCACTCACTGAACAATCAAGCCACTCTGCCTATGATTTGGTTTCTAACAAAATATACTGAAAACGTTCTCTAGTCTGCATCACTGCAATGATAAGCTTCTTTTTCCTCCAGTCTCCACAACCAGATTGATTAAACTCTCTTTTTGAATAAGATTAAACATTCTCTTAAGTTTCTGTGAATAACTCTTTTGACCATTTATAATCTTTAAATTTGTATAAAGTGGAATCCTACATTAGTAAATTATCATTAACTCTGCTCTCTGTGATTTCCTCAGTGAGTTCTCAGCTAGGTGCTCAGATCACTTCATCAAAAGAAATAAAATGTGGTTACAGAGAAATGTTCCATCAGTTTATCTCACAGCTGTGTTATCTGTGCATTTTTCTATCATCTGTTTATTTTGAGTTATCTGAGTGCCTTAAAGGAGGGCAGAGGGGAAATTTAAATTTTCCCTTTTTATAAAATATAAGGTTCATACTTGGTCTCATTTAATCAACACAACAACCCTATGATGCTGGCACTATTACTCATATTTTTTAAAGTGGAAAAAATTGCACCTGAAAGTTTAAGGTGTCACAGAGCCTGTGAATGAAGAAACTGGGCTTCTTACCAAAGTCTTCCTGATTCTAAACTCTAGGCTTCTGCTAATTCCTTAAAAGGCTGGAGAAGAGTTTAAGTTAATCTAATATTAGATCAATTACTTGCCTTGAGTGGAAAAGAGGAGAAAATAAAAATCATTCTCGAGCTAGACAATTTGGCATTTATTATTATTATTGTCATCATTGCTGTTGTTGATAATATTGAATTTGAATAATAACCTTCCCTAAACATTTAAATTTGGTGGCATGCTACCTAAAGAAGTATAAAGAAATATAAAACATTATGAACATGTAATATGTTTGATACATTCAAAATCCAATTAAAAGTACACTGTGATAAATTTAGATTTTTTAAATCTTTGATCTGTACAAAGATGAGAAAATAGCAAGAGATCAGAGAATACTTGTTCTGGTCTTGTCAAGTGCAAAAACTTCATATTTGCAATATATATGCTCTTCAGAAGTTTGGACAACAGTACACTAAGCTATTTACAAGCATGTTGAAGTACACTTGATAGTTCATGCACTATTGGAACTGAACATAAGTTCTGCCAGGCTGTGAGATATAATTAGTACATTGTATAAATGTTTGTCTTTATAATTCTAATAAGTAATACAATAAACTACACAACATTAAGCAATTCTTCAACATAATTTATTTCATAGGACTATAACATTTTAGTAGCTTGGTCAAATAAATGAAACTTTATATAATCAGTGATCAGATAATTTAACATTTATTCCAAAGGAGGGATCATCAGTATATCAGAGTTCACTGGAAAAAATTCTAAGGGTATATATAAGGATAAAATGTAGGTTAAACTAGTTTAATTATCTTTATTAGAACTTTCATAATTAATTGCTTGAAATGGGAATATACAGCCAAGTGTTTGGATATAAACATTAGTCCATCTATATATATGTATACATATATGATCAAATACATAAAGAAATTTCAGTCCATACAAATGATTTTTAGTAATCTTCCCTTAAAGGATGTCACAGTATGAATTCCTCAGTGGCTATTTCTCAGTTTTCACTCAGAGCGGATGGACGTCCCGCATGTACAAACAGCTTCAAGGTCAAGTTGTCATTATCATCATGAACACCTTTGCCTGGTAGTGGCCTTTCTTCCTTCCATTTCTGGAGATCAGTAGCAATTTCAATGCCTACAAGCCTCCACTTTCATCAAGGACATTGATGTTTCAAGCTATGAGTATTTTTTGAAATGAAAAAAAAAAAAAGCTGATACGGTGCAGGGGAAAAATAAAGTGTAAATTATTTCTCTACAAAGTTTATTGTGCTTATAAACATTTGCTAAGGGGAACTCAAGGTATTTTAGAGTTTGAGGTGATAGGTATGATTTTTATTTAGTATCAGAAAACTAGAGTTGTTTCACCAGAAAGGAGTTTCAAATAAACAACATATTATCTTTCATAAAATGAAGATTTTGAAATGTGTTGTGTTAAGTGAGCAGAACCAATAAGTCAATTTGAGCAACTCACTATATTAGAAAAGAAGAAAAAGCAAAGAGACCCTTGGGAAGGTGTATTTTTCATTGGATAATTAAGGGGGAAATTGCTTTGGTGTGTCACAAAATAAATACCCATTATACACAAGTCATTCAATGTGCAAAGTATTTTAGCAACTTTCAGAAAGCTACAAGCAAATCTGACTTACAGACTACTAACAAAATATTTAAAGAGCTGTTCTGAGGTGTGTTTCTACAATACCACTGAAACTGTTGAAGGGCATCATATCCAAAAAAAGTAAGGTGAGCATTTCTTTTTTATCACAATGAATTTTCTCAAGAACCTACTAAGAAATTTGCCCTGAATGCAGCAATCTTGTCTATCTAGAGTAAAAAGTCAAAGTTTGATGTATGCCTTTTAAAAATAGCATTATTGAGATATAATTCACATGCCTACTGTAATGTGTACAATTCAATGAGTTTTATTATATTAACAGAGAATTATATTTCAGAATATCACCATAATCTAATTTCAGAACATTATAATCACCTCAATTTGGGAAAGGTTGATGTCAAGTAAAAGAAGAATCTCCTTGTAGAAAGATTTACTATTTAGGCTTCACTCAAATGCCCTTCAGTTGTGAAGGGCTGCCTGTCTTCTTTTTGCTGTTATCTGCAGCCCTAAAGAGCAGGTGTGGGGGTCATGCATATAGGATTTTGGGGGGACCTGTGCGGAATGAGTAAGATGAACATCCTCCCCTGCCGTCTCTTCTCCTTGCCTGAAGAAACCCACAACAGTCCAAAATGGTAATTGCTTTTGCTTATATTTAGGTAGATGTCCAGGATTTCTGCTTGTATCTTCTTTCTAATATGCTAGTTCTTCTTTAATGATGCCCTGTGCTTATGTTATGGGATCACTTCCTATTCCAAACTCTATCAACAAACATTGGAAATATACTCCCTCTGAAGTGTCATTCAGACCGCTCATTTTTCTCTAGCACTCTGGCTTTCCTTCTTACTATCTTTCACGTGTTATCTATGAGCTCATTTTTGGAGTCTTGCGTGAGCCTGGGGATTGTTTCTTCCCTTCATGGGGGTTTTATAGAGTTCAACACTTTAAATAAGGGTTTATGCTTATCACTGGCTTTGGGTGTTGCTGCAGGTCTGGTTTGCTGGTAGCAGATGCTGGAGTTGTCACATAGGTGTCCCATCGCTGTGAGAGGGGAAGGGATTTAGAGGAGTTCACTTGAGGGGAGGTCTAGCCAACATGCAGCCAAGCAGGGGACTCCAGAGTGTTGACAGTCCATTAGTGTTGTCCTGTGGCAGGCCAAAATGGCCTGGCCTTCAGATCCCCATCAGTCACTCAATGTGTATGACTCTGGAAAGGGGCTACCCTTGGATGAGGTGGCTTTGTGAAATTGAGATAAACCCTGAAGAGAGGACATTCCTCTCAGCTGGTGGGGCAGCAAGTCTTGCCTTCAGGGGGATCTCTGTGGCACACCCACATGCCCACTCCGGTCCCCTACATGTGCTCATCAGATCCACTTCTCATGAGTATTCAGGGAGCGATGCCTCCAGAAATCCTGCGAATCCTGTTCTTGGAGGAAATTTAGAAGAAGAAGGTTAGTAGTAAAAAGTACACGCAGTCTCAGCTGCTACGACAGCATTCAGATTCACAGCTGAGACTCACTGTTTCCCTCCTCGACATCAATTCTATACTACCTCCCCTTCCGCTATGACTTCTGCAGGACCTAAGGGCCCACCCAGTGGCTTACCCAGACCTTCATCCTGGAGTCAGAGCCGGGGCGGTAGGGGGGTCACCATGCCTTTCCTGGGCTGGGGCTGCTGCACCTGTCCATTTACATAACGACTGGGTGAGATTAACACGCATGCCCTTTTTGGCTCCCATTGTGTAAGAGCAGCTCTACCGCCTTCTGAGGACCAGCGTCAACCCCTTGCCACAATGGCTGCTCTTCTCCTGGCATGTGGGTTCTTGAACATTAAGAGCCTGAATTTCCCAGACAGTATATAGAGCTTATAATTCAATGGGACTCTTGCTGTGTCTCCTGAAGAAAGTGTCCTTTGAGGGACCAACACCTCTAACTCTGCAGAGCTGGAGTTGTAGCAATGAGGGCAGATATCTTCTTACTGGGTCATTGGGAGTGATGGTAAGTGGGTCCCTCCTTCTATGCCTTGGTTCCCAGACCCATGTCATCTTCCTACTGCCAATACATTACCATATGAAAGTCAACTTTCAGTGTTCATCTGCATCCTGGACAAGAGTGCCCCCTTCCTCCTAGAGCATCACCTCTAAACTGGCCCTTCAATGGTACTTTGAGAAGGCTGTTCCAATGCTCTAGCTGGCTGGCCAGTGACACATGTGATCACACCTGTGGGTCCCATGGTCATGGGCCACTCTTTGACTTTCCTTACTGTAAAATGGATTCCCGAGGATGAGGCAAGGTTATGTGGGATCCCGTGCTGGTGGATTAAACATCCCATGAGCCCTTGAATAGAGACTGCCAATGCCTTTGGGCAGCAGTGACAAACCATATCTGTAATCCATGTCTATCCCTGTTAGAACAAATCCCTAGACCTTCCAGGATAGAAAGTTTCTTCTGTGGTTAACTACTTTCCTCAAGGAATAGCTCCACATCACAGTGTCAGTGCTGGCCTCTGTTACTGGCAGGTTGGATATACGGCAAGAGCATTAGCTTAATCACTTGGGCGACAGGACCCACAGTTAGCAAATGTGGCAGTCAGATAAACTGCACCTCTAGGAAGTACATATGTGCATGCATCAAGGGCATTGTTACGTGGATTTGAACTTACATAATTGTGGAAGGTGGTTAACAGCTCTCTGTAAGGCTGCTGTCTGATGCCTGATGCAGAGCTCAAGTGCCTGATGCAGAGTTCAAGGTACCTGATGCAGAGCTCAAGTGCACCATCCAGGCAGTTGTTAGGGGAAGACAGACCTGAGGTGCTGAAAGCATGGTGTGGTAGAACCCACTGCATGAACTGGAGCCACAAGGACAGACTGAAACCTGTGCAAGCTCTTCTTGGCTCTGACATTGGTGGTGTGGTTGTCCTGCAGAAGGGGGGCTCTTCATCACAGAGCAAAACACAAGGAGTTGGCCCAGGAGTTGGAGTAGCTGAAGGAAGATTAAGGTGAAGTGTGAGCAGTTGGAAGTTACCCAGAAGGAAAGCAACAAACTCTGCAAGCTACAAGTGGCTGCTGCTTCATTCCTACTCTCCAAATCTCCCATGGGAGTTTCTCCTGCTGCTTTGTCTACCCAAATGTACAGGATAGAGAATGCTAGACATTCCCTAGCCTGGCCAAGTCGACACATTACAAAGGCACCTTCTCATGGAGATGGCCAAAGGTGCCTTTGGGAAAGACCATTGAAATCCTTGCTGTGTCTGCATGCAGAGCCGCAGAGCACTTCCTCCTGAGGAACTGGCCACTTGTCAGTCAGTGGCGTCCAGATCTCTGAACTGGCCCAGACCCAGAAACGGTGCAGGAGATGGTGACTTTCTGTTGGGGTGACAGCCCTCCTTCCCTGTCTTTCCTCTCCTTTGACAGTAGGTAAGGATTACCTTCCAGCCAGCGCCATGACTCTGTACAGGTTACTCTGACCCCACACTGTCTACCCACCTGGCTAGGTGGTAAAGTGCTCACACCAGTCTTCTGTCACTGGTGGTCCTACCATCCCCACATCTCCTGGCCTTGGGAAGCAGTGCACCTCCAGCATTCCCACATGAATAACCATGAGGTGGGTGGTGTGCACTCCAGCCTTCCCAGGCCCCTTCCCAGCTGGCCACAGATATTGTGGTCTTCCAACTTCATACCACGTGGACTGTCACATTTTCTGAACTTTGAGTCACCACCCTAGGAGCAAATTTGCACTTCTGGGGTCCACATCAGAGTGTTGCATTCTGCATTTCATGATTGCTTGATGAACACTGACGAGCTCTCTCTTGCTACCTTATTTTCTGACCCCCGTGACCAAGCACTGAAAAGCAGAATCCTTTGTGTCCTCCAGCTCCCACGGGCCATTCTGCAGGGCCACAGTGCCCTTCAAGATGCTCTTGCACCTCTGTTTCCTTTCTTATCAAGCCCAGCATGTTCCTGCTGAGTTTGTGACATCATTCTAATCACAGACCTCTTGGCCACCAGAGAAAGGGGAGGCAGATCCTGAGAGGGACACATGCTTTATTGTGAAGAGAGGTGCCACATTGTCTTCCAGTACTGGAAGAGCTCTCATTCATCATAGGGAAGAGCAGGCCCCTTCTCCAGGCTCAGGGTGTTCATGGGAGTCTGGGGGTTCAAATTTTCAGAGGCACCTCAGATATCTCCTTCCAGAGTCCCCATACACATACACACAAACCTGCACACACACACACACAAACACATAAGCACATCTCCTTCCAAAATCCCATACACATACACAGAAACACAAATGTACACACAAACTCATAACCTACATACAGACACACATGCACACATGTACACACAAACCTGCACACACACAAATACTCATGCATGTACAGATATAAATACGTATACATAAATCCATATGTATATGTAGACATATTCCTAATTTCTATATATTTGGAATTATTACAGAATCTGTATATTCTATGATCTTGACCAGAAACTTTGTAAATTGTAGTTTATTTGATTCTCTGAAGAGCTCTTTTTTTAATAGTGTACATTTACATTAAAAAAAAATTTCTGAATCAGATAGGATGAAAAATACCTTTTGGTTGGATTTATACAGATAATGACCCTAGGTTTTGTTTGAATAATGTGTTTTGCCTTATTGATTGATGGGGTGCAGTGGTTCAAATGGTTTTTGAGATAGTAGTAGCATTTTTCTTGTGAAATATCATGCCCACCTCCAGCACGCGGAGCAGAGACATGCCTTGGTACTCCAGCTGCAGTGAAATTCCAGCCTGCCAGCTGCAATTTCCTGAACTCCGGGGATGTTCCAAGGCATTTAGAGAGTCACTGTTTTATAATGTTTCTAATTCAGTGGACATCTGCAAACTATCCTTTTTGCCTTTTAAACTTAGCTTTTGATACGTGTATATCTGCAGCAATTCTTCATGCACATAACTAATATGTTGGTAAGTCGATGTACCTTCTATCAAAGTGAGTCACACCCTTTAGTCACTGCATCCAGGGAGTTTCACCTCCTCGCATTGCACAGGAGATATTCTGGATTGTACAGGGAAAGTATTGTCAACCTGGGGGGGGGGGGGGTGGATGTTTTGTTTTGTTTTTTAAATTTGTGCTCCCAAAAGGGGGGAAGAAATATTTCAAATTGATGGACAGAGACCTAGAATAGAGAACGGCTGATTGCTGATGTTGCTTTATAGAGGTCATTACAGGAAACAGACTATCCTAGGAAAACCATAGAAAAAGATGCAGAGCTCAAGGTGAAGATTTATTCACAACCAGCAGACAATTAAAAAACGCTTTTGGATAATAATGAAAGCCCATTTAAAAAAAATACCACAGTTTCCTTATCCACTCAGCTGATGGTGGACATTTGGGCTGGTTCCAGCTCTTGGCTATTGAGCTGCAATAAACACTGGAGTATAGGTATCCCTTTGGCATGATGATTTCCATTCCTCTGGGTATATTCCCAGCAGTGGAAGTAAATAAAATAAAATAAAATAATAAAATAAAATAAAATAATAAAATAAATAAAATAAAATAAAATAAATAAAATACAAAAATAAAATAAAATAAATAGAAAAAGAAAAGAAAAGAAAAACAAAACAAACAAACAAGCAAACAAAAAAGAGGAGAAGACCCCCAGCCAGGTAGGGAGAGTGCAGGACACACAAAAGTCAAGCTGTGGTGCCAGATACCACCAGAAGACTGACAGGAACCAGACACAGGGGTAGCACACAGCTGGCCAAGGAATATTGTGCTACTTATCTCATTGAGAAGGGACTGGCAATTCACAGTTCAATTCCCATACACAATTTTCAGTCCCTTGGAGATGCTTAAGATAACCGTATAATAAGGAAATGTCTTCCTGAAGGTGGTTCATTCTCACCAAATGCTTTTCTTGTCCATACAAATTCTCAAATGGAAACCCACCTCTAAGTATTTTTTATTGATAGGTATGAGCTAGGGGACCCTAGCTAACAGTTAACTGTCCAGTGACAAGGACAGACACTTACTCTAATGACTATCTCATTTTAATGAGTACTTTAATGAAGCTTCTGTGTGGATAAACTCTATATCACAGTTACAATTAGTTAGAGGAAGAGCTAAGTTCTGAAGCCACAAAAATTTGCAAAAGACAAAAACAAACAAACAAAACAAAGCCCAATGACTAATTTCCCAATATCCACTTCTAGTCCCAAGGATTTTACATCTATTTCAGCAAACAATTCTTCTTGTCATTCCCATTAACACTTTAAAAACAACTAGCTATTTAGGAAAAATTCTGTATTTGAGTTGCACCTGTATAGCTTGCTCGGCTACCACCATGTGTCCCAGCTGAAACCTAGAGGAGAAAGTCATCTCCTATATGTTCCATAGACTTTCACTCTTAGAATTGGGTATAGTAAGTGGAGAATAAGAATGAGAACTCCAAAAATAAGCACAACATTGTTTTCAAGTAGGCATTCACGTCCTTGATTGTCTACAACATCTCTATCCTTAGGACTAAGCTGTCATCTATAACAGGTCCTATACAGGAAAACAGTACAAACAGGACAGTAAACAGAAAACTCAGCAGAACTCCTGGGCTAAGAAGGAGCTGGGGTGCTGAGAGGGCACGTGCTGCTCTCAGTACCTGGTGAACTCTCAACTCCTAATCTTCAGTTTCCATGTGTGCAGCCTTTTGCTTATTCGTTCATTCAGCAAAAGCTGTGGTCCAGCCTGCAATGGTGAGCAGAGCAGGCATAATCTCTGCCCAGGCAGAGTGATCTGTAACACTCCAGAATGCTCTGAATACAATCACAATTTCACTCTCAAAATGTGGGGATTGGCACAGAGAGGTTAATGAGGGGATTGACTGATCTGGTTCATTATAATTGTACAGCATAGAAGATGTGCAAGTGAACAACTCATATATGGGTCTCCTGAGCTTCAGGCACTAGTCTCTGGCTCTTTCACTTCTTCTGTGACATTATTGAGCACACTATACATAAAACACTAAGCTGAACATAGCACATACGGTTATGATCTTCAAATCCTAGAAACATAATCTCTTCTGGAAGGAAAGAGTGTTATAACTTGTGAAATTTAAAGCTAATGTGATAATTGATTTGTTTTTGTTTGGATTTTTATTGTATTTTATAAAAAGTTGATAAAAATACAACCAATTGGGCCAGATTATTAACTGTAATAGTAGCCATGCTTTATAAATATAAATTGCACGTTTATAATGTTTACAGCATCATTTTAGGAGCTGGGCACAGAAGAAAGACGATAGAACATATTCAAGGTATGTCTCCATGTGTACATGGCTGTGGCTGTGTGTGTGCATATGTGTACATGTGTGTGTGTATGTTGAATGGTGCTCAGTGTGTGTCTGCATGTGCATGTGTGTGCATATAGGTGTTCAGTGAGTGGCTTTCACTCAAATGTCTTCTTTAAGAGTTCACAGGAGAATATGATCCCCATGGAAAAGTTCACTAGCAAATAACATACTGTAAAAGTGAAGACAAAATTGCTTTTCTTTCTAGAAAAATTATAGCAACATAATCATGTAATAGTCAAAAAACATCTTTAGGTCCAGAAGGTCAGCTTTAATCCAAGATGCATCTCTCCAAAATGCTATTCTTTTTCTGTTTTAGTCTCAACTCGAGTTTAAATACAAAAATGGAAGATAAAGAACGTCTTTCCTTTCAACCTAGAAAAAAAGTGTTTCCTGCAGTAGCTTTAATAAACAATGAAATGAAGAAATGAGAGGGAGCAGGGAAGAGGAACGGGTAAAGGGTCATGAAAATCAACTACAGTGTATATTGAGAAGTTAAAATAAAAATAAATAAATAAATAAAAAATAAAAGACATTACAGCTTTAAAAACATTTAAATGATTAAATATTAAATTACATTTTAGAGTATATGAACTCTGAGGCTAATATAATTTTACTAAGGACTTTGTTTATATCTTATTTCAGATGGAGTTCAGGAAATTTCCAACAAATGTTACCACAGCTAGTGAGGGACATGAAGTATGGCAGTCGCTGAGACTGTGATCAACTCCTGGCCTATTCTTCTTCACAAGCTGACAGTAAGCAAGAAAAGACAGACCTGCTCAGGATGAATTAGATAAGGTGATCACAGTCCAAATGATGAGTTGCCTAAATTCTGTCCTAACAGACCTTGGTGATCTTTGACCTGAGGTTTCCTTCTGTGCTTTATTCCAACCACATGACAATTTCAGGGTCTGGTCAACATTCCAGGTCCCTTTTGCTCATGGTCTTTATTTGTTATGACAGAGACAATGGGGAAATTATAGGGTATCTCCTGGGTACTCTCAAAGATAAATAGAGATAAATCTTTAGACAAGTGTCTGAAGATTTAAGTCACTCATCCTTCTCTTGCATGGAAATCATGCCAGACGGAGCAAAGCAGGGGCCGACTAAGAACCTGGTTCACTGTGTGGTTGCTGCAGGCAAAACCCACTCTCCTTGTCCTTGTCATGTGGGGTAGGAATTGGGATGCATCCTGTACCCAGAGGATTGCTCATTCCTGTGCCGAGGGAATGAATTACGACTGCCTCTCGTCACAGGCTCAGAACACTCAATAATCCCAGAGAAACACAGCAGCCTCCCAAAGGAGTGGTTTACAGAAGGATGTCACTGCCTGTGGTCAGGAGGTCAGTGATCACATTAGGAGGGTTGGTTGCATGCAATGGGATTGTTCAAATTAGCAAAGATCTTGAGTTAAAAGGAGCACATCTCTCAGTGTTGGAGAAGGGAGTTACAAATATGGAAAGGAGAAGACTAGAAAAAATACAGTGGTATTGGATTGAAATTGGAGTTATTGGTGTGGATTCATAGATTTCAATATAGATGAATGCATTAAATGGATAGGTAGATAGATGTACATGTTTGTGTGTGTATGTGTGTGTATATTATATTCATACCTATATTCCCTGGATCTGCCCATGGAAAGTGAAACCACAACTGCCTTGAGCCTGACAGGATCATGGCTTCTAAATGAGATTCTCCACTAGGATGGACCAAGGCTTCTTGGAGAAATGGCAGATGTTAAGGCTGGAGCCAAACATACAAGATGAGCCTTGAACGTATTGTGCCAAAAAGTAAGAAAGTGCCCCAGGAATGATGGGAGCACGTCCAAAGACACAGACGCCAGCTTGAAGGCTCCCACTTGCCAAACATGAGACAATTTGAGCATTACGAATAATGACAGAGTGATTTAGCCTATGAAATAAAATAGAAATTGTGAGTCCATATTTATGTAAATAAATGAATAATTGAAAGTCTGCTGAGAAATGGGGCATTTAAGCAGTTTCTAAGTAATAATTATAAAATATTTATTAATTACAAAAGTAAGAAAGGAGTCTTGGCATGCAAACTGGAAGACACTACCTTAATCCAGTGATCAAGCGAGCATTGTCCATAATGGACCAGCTCAAAACCACACGTCACCTGGTGGGATGGAAGAAGGTCCAGCATCACTTTTGTGACATTTGTGTCAGAGATGTATAACACAAATCTAATGACAATTAAATGTTAGAGAAACCAAAGTTTAGAAACTTTCTACAAAATAATTGTTCTCGAAGGTCATGCAGGTCAAAGAAGGCTTAGGAACTGTTCCAGACTACAGGAGACTACAGAGACATAACAACTAAATGAAACTTGTGATTCGGAATTGGCTCCTTTGCATAAAGGACATTATTGAGACAATAGGCAAAACTTGAAAGTGGCTTGAGGTTAAATGGTAGTAATGTACTTATGCTAGTTTCTTGATTTCGATAGTTACATTGTGGTTATATAGGAGACTGTCCTCGTTTTTAGGAAACACACTGATGTATTTGAGGAAAGCAGAGCACCATGTTGTTAAATTACTCTCAAAAGATTTGGACAAACTTGTTTGGAGCATATGTGTAACTTTTCTATAAGTTTAAAATTGTTCCAAAAATGTAAAAATAATTTATATCACTAAAATAAATGAGAACAACAAAAACATATTTTTGATAATAAAATTCTGAGACTTTGTCATTGGTCCTCAAAAAAGAAACTGCTACAAGAAACACTTCAGGAAAAAAATGAAAACTTTTCCCCAGAAAAACTCTGAGTTGCAGGAAGGAATTGAAAAAAAAAAAAAAGCAAGTGGTAAGCAAGCAGTGGATAAATCAATAATCACACTGACTAAATGATACAAAATATATTTTATTTGAAGGTTAAAAAAAGAACAAGTTAGGGCCGGCCCAGTGGCGCACTGGAGAGTGCACCACTTGGGAGCACGGCGGCGCTCCCGCCGAGGGTTTGGATCCCATGTGGAGACCAGTTCCCACTCACTGGCTGAGTGCTGTGCAGGCGCAACACCGAGGGTTGCGATCCCGTTACCGGTCAGTAAAAAAGAGACAAAAAGGAAAAAAAAAAAAGAACAAGTTAGAGCTAAACTTTTGGTCAAAATTATATAAGTGGAAGGAGTGTGACTGGATTTAAGCAGTCTAAGGACCTTCACATACTCAAAGGAGGCTAGAGAGATTAAATTTAAATCTTGTTTAAGTATGTATGCATGTAACTAACAGTGGAAAAACCACCAATAGATCTTTTCCATTAAACTGGCATTTATTAAACTGATGCTCACAGGTGCAATCAAAGAGTTCCATGAATCCTGAGAAATATGGGTGAAATATAGGTATGATTACACTTGTGTTTTGGATTAGCAGTGTCTATTAATTCATCCAGTTTTGATGGAGTCTGTGGCAGCTTCTTTAATCATAAACCACTGGACTAGACTAAGTTCTGCAAGAGAATGGTTTTTGTCAGTTTTATCCTCCCTTCTGTACTGTCACCTGTTTCTGAGTGCTTGATGGAATAAATTTATCAAGGGTATTATTCATCTGTGGTCCTATTTATGCATCTTTATTTGGTAATGTTTGCTAGCTGACCTCTGGCAGTGAAGAAGTGACAAGGGAGTTTCACGTGATAGAATAGAAAATGTCCTTGTCACACAGGCCTATGTTAGCCCAGGAGCAAGACCAAGGTCTGCAGAAGCAATACATTTGCCTCTGTGGAATTCATATGCAAAGCTTCCATTGTAGCCTCAGCCTCTCCTACAGTGTATGTTTATCAACAGCCTTTGGCTCCTCCCTTCAGCCATTTCCATAAACGTCATGTCTGGATATTTGGAGGCTGATTTTGCTCTACCCTTGTTTCTTTATTTCTGCCATTTATCATCATCATCATCATCATTATTTTTCTTTGTTTTTCATGAAGCCATGCTATATCTTCACAACTGGCACCAGCATCACTGGGTTCTATTCTTGGTCTCCAAGTCTCCAAGCTCTAAACCTTTTCCGTTGACATCCCCACTCCAGCACTCGCAGGCATGGCCCACTTGTTTGCTCAAAGTGCCCAATATTTTGCCCTAGATTATCCTCATTCCAGAGGATGTATGGAAAAGCCTGGGGGCCCAGGCAGAGACCTGCCTCAGGGGCAGAGCCACTGCAGACGACATATACTAGAGCAATGCTGAGCAGGAAAGTGAGGTCAGAGCCCCCAGAGAGAGCACCCACCAGGGAAATATCTAGTACAGCCAATGAAGCAGGGCTGCCGCCAGGACCCCAGAACTTCAGGACCACTGGTAATGTGCAATGCAGGCTTGGAAAAGCCACAGGCTCCAGTGTGGCACACTGGGCTGTGCCTGGCAGAGCTGTGGGAACAAGTCTTCCTGATGCTTTGGGGGCCCAGATGCCCAATTGTGCCCAGGATGCAGGACTTGGAGTCAAAGAACATTATTTTGGTGCTTTAAGACATAATGTCTACCCTGCTGGGTTTTGGACTTGTTTGGGACCGGTTTTTCCTTTCTTTTGGCCTATTTCTCCCTTTTGAGATGGGAATGTATACCCAATGCCTGTTGCACTATTGTATCTTGGCAGTAGATAAATTTGGTTTTGACTTTTACAGGTTCACAGCTGGAAGGACTTTTGCTTTTGGTCTCAGATGAGACTTTGGACTTTGGACTTTTAAGTTGGTGCTGGAGCAAGCTAAGACTTTTGGGACTGTTGGGATAGAATGATTGCTTTTTTATGAGAGTGTCATGAGTTTTGGGGGGCCAGGGGTGGAATAATGGAGTTTGGATGTGCTGTCCCCTCCAAAACTCATGTGGAAATTTGATCTCCAATGTGGCAGTGTTGGAAACTGAATGAGTTGTGGGGGTGGATCCCTCATGAATGGATTAATGCTCTCCCTGGGGGAGGAGGGGTAGTGAGTGAGTTCTCACTCTATTAGTTCCCACAAGAGCTGATTGTTTAAAGGACCCTGGCACTTCCTCTCTCTCTCTCTCTTGCTTCCTCTCACCATGTGATCTGCTTGTTGCCTCCTTTTTTTCCACCATGAGTAGAAGCAGCCTGCAGCCCATGCCAGATGCACCTGTCCCAGAATCGTAAGCCAAATAAACCTCTTTTCCATATAAATTACCCAGTCTCAGGTAGTTCTGTTATAGCAACACAAAACTGACTAATACACCTTCTCTTGCAAGATGAAAGACACAGATTAAATTTATGTTATAATTAATAAACTTCAAATGAAGTTCCTCTTTAATCACTCAAAAAAAGAAAACAACTATTTTGCTCCAGAGCACCATCCATCTCATAATTTACTATTCAAAGGTTTATTTAAGGATTAGAGGCATCCTAGCACTAAAGTCAGCTTGTAATTTTGACAACTCAGTGAGGAAAATTAAATACTGGCATCTATTAATCACTCCCTGCCTCTTCATACAAAAAATAAAATAGTTGTGAAGTCCATATCTTTCACCCATTTCCTTTTTACTATATGAATTTTGAGGACTCGATTATGAATTCTACTTTCTTTGAAGTGTGTTCTCATCTCTCTCTTAAAACTCAGTGGTCCACAAACAATGAAGGCAAAACAGTGTTAGTTGTCCACCAATGAATACTTTAATTATCATTATTATTTCATTTAGCATTATTGTTGTTAGTATTATGAATTCTTCATATCCTTGTGTACCCTTTTCATTGTCTAGTCATTTCCTACCTGTGCTTTTTCCTTAAGTACCCTCTCAAAAATTACACAAAAACATAATAATGAAGCTCATCTATTTTCATTGTTCCCACTCACAATGTATTGAAATTTCAGGGCCATGTTTACTTGCTAGCCAAAACAAGGTCTGATGCAAACATTATATATTTTTTTTGACCAGTAGGGGGATTACAACCCTCAGCACGATGTCGTCCACACCACACTCAGCCAGTTAGCACCCTGGCCATCCCCATATAAGATCCAAACCTGTGGCCTTGGTGCTACCAGAGCCACACTCTCCTGAGTGAGCCACAGGGCCAGCCCAAACATCATATTTTTATACACATCTTTCATATGATTTCCCATTCTCACACGTCTATTGATTTGCTGCATTATTTCATAATACCCATTGCCTGCAGTGTGGTTCTCTCTCACTTGCTCCCATTTTCTGAATTCCAGTTTAATGTAACTTAAAAATTAAACAAATATAATAGATGAATGGCAAGTAAATTATTTTTGTCAACATCTTAGCATTTTTTGTTTGTTCTTTCAAATCTGGTATTGGTAGTAATTTTAGACCCTTCTTTCTCATTAAATTTATGCAATATATTTTTAAGAAACTCTTTCAAAATATACTTTTGGTTTCATAAACTGGCATTGCTCTTCCCATGTGAGGTATTTGCTGAATTCACAGCAATCTACATTACATGTCTGAATGGTTCATGCCTGTGTATACTTCCTGTGTTGATGTCCTCACTACCCTGTGAGCTGTGCGACCCCATGGGAGCAGGTGAGTAATGTAGTTGTAAAAAAGACAAACCTCTTTTGTGCAATAAAACTACTGGGAATAAGAAAAAATACTCAAGGAAGCTGAATAATTTTAAGTGAGGTTAAGCATATTTTCACATGTAACTAGAGAAATTAATATCAAAACAACAGAAATATAATTGCTCACACATCAGACTATGAGAATTAAAATATGACCACCTTGTCATAGCAAAACTGGAATAGGCCTCACACTGCTGCTTGGAATGCAAATTGGTACAAGCTTTGGAGGTGAATTTGACAATATCTAACAAAACTACATATGCAATCGACTTTTGACTCAGCATTTCCACTTCCAGGAGTTTACTCTGAAATACTTTAGCAATACAAAATATATATCCACAAGGTTAATCATTGCAGCATTATTTGCAAATGCAAAATGTTGAAAACAACATAAATGCCCATATATAGGAAAATGATGGATGGAACTATGATATATCCATGCAATGAAATACTGTGCAACCCGAAAAATGAATGATGATGATATCTATGAACAGAGATGGAGTTATTTTTAATATATATTGTCACACACACACATGATAAATCAGAAACCATTAAGGAGATGTGTGGTAACAGTATGGAAACGTAAGAGAAAAAAGGGAAACAGAGAGGAGGAGATGGGGACACTTTTATGAGAAAACTTCATGAGGGATTCTGATGTTTAGAATCATATTAGTATTTCATAAACTCTAAACACCAATAATTGAAATAAACCAGGGTATAAAGGGTATGAAAAGTAAAATACAAACAAAACTAACTGTATTATAAATGGAGAGGCAATCACACTGAAGAAGGTGGGTTTTATGGATTGAATTGTGTCCCCCCAAAAGATATGTCCAAGTCCAAACCACCAACACCTGTGAATGTGAACTCATTTGGAAGTAGAGTCTTTGCAGATGTGATCAAATTAAGATGATTAGTGTGGGCCTTAAATTCAATGTGACTCACGTTCTTAAAAGAAGAGGGAAATCTGGAAACAGAGACACATAGAAACAGAGAGAACACCATGTGATGTCAAGGGCAGAAATTGGAATGATGTGTTTACAAGATGAGTAATGCTGAGGACTGACAGACATCACCAGAAGCTGGAAGAGTCTCAGAGGAAGCCCAGCCCTGCCCACAACTTCATTTCAGACATTTAGTCTCCAGAAATGTGAAACAACATGTTTCTGTTGTAAAAGTCAACTGGTGTGTGGTACTGTGTTAAGGGAGCCTCAGGAAACTAATACAGCAGAGAAGAAAAGGGCAAACCTAAGGAACTTTAGAAAATATTATCTTCACTCTATAATCAAAGGCTAGAGACAAAAAAAAGGATACAGACATTCTTTTCTAATTAGCAAATATTTACAGGGTTATGAGTTTGCAAATCTAAAACTACTTTGTGCAAATTCTATAACTGAGAAAAACATACAATGTGTCATGGACAGTGAAGGCTAAGTATCTAACTATTGGAGAGAGAGAGTACCAAATAAGAAAACAGGAAAGGCTAGAATACACCCCAGAAACATGGATTGGAATCAGAGGTGCCATATTAAAGTCATGATTATATATATGTAAGTCTGTGTGTCTGTGTGCCTGTGTACATATATATGTATATTTATATTTATACACACACAGAGCGTGGTATGGAAATAGACACGGATGTGTATATGTGTACATATATATATGTAAGTCTGTGTGTCTTTGTGTCTGTATACATATATATAAATATACACACAGATTGATATGAAAATAGATATAGATGTGTATGTGTGCATGTTTATATGTATATATTTCTGAGCTCTGTCTCGTGAGATGATGCAGAAACAGTAAAAACCCAGCAGCGAGGAACACACCTAGCACAAGGGCTGGCTTCAGGATGTACAACCTGTGAAGTCACACACGGACCTCCATCCCCTTGAAATTTGTGATAATTTTTGAACAATGGACCCTGTGTTTTTTATCTGGGCCTTAAAAATTATGTAGCCCATCTTGCTTAGCATCCAGAATTGGTTTCTAAATACCATTCTTCAATAAAGTAACCATGGCTCCTTGGAGGTCTAGGTAATTCTAGGCCAAGGGTAGGAACAATACAAGATTAGTGTTGGTTATCTACAGGAGACTGAAAGTAAAGAAGTTCTCGGAAAATGATAGGAATGTTGGAAAGGACACAGACATCAACTTGAAGGAGTGTATCATGGCCAAATACGGAGAAATCTTAGCAAGAAAATAAATAATAATAGTAATGGATGATTACTCATAGAATAAAACAATGTCCATAACATCCACCCTGACATAAACAATCATTTGATAGATGATAGATAGACAAACAGATAGATGAGGAAGGGTCTTCCTTATAGTAGAATGCCAATTGATAAATGCAGAAGAAATGATGGAAACAGAAAATCACTCTGTTTCAAATATCACAGTAAAAAATTGTTTCAGGTAAGAATTAATGGGTGCGAAAATTAGTGGGCAAAGTATGACATTGATGAGAACCAGGATATTTACATAATCTAAAAATATCTCCCTAGAAATGGTTATTAATTTAAAATGTGGAAAATAGTAAATTTCCAAGAAAGAGACATGGAAAGTACTACTCTAACCCAATGAGCAAAGCACATGTCACCAGTAATGCCTCAGAGTGGCATCTTGTGCCTGCCACTACTACGAAGACATGGCAACTGAACATGAAGTGTGACCCAATTAAGTGCAGGTCCAGTGAAAGGACATCAGTGGGACAATTGATGACATTTGAATAAGGTCTATAGTTCAGTTAATAGTACTGCATCAATGTTAATTTCTTGATTTTTATAGTTGTCTTGTGGTTATGCAACATTAACATGGAGGAAAACTGGGGAAAGGGTATACAAGAATTCATTGCATTATTTTTGCAAATTTTTTGCAAGTCTGACTTTTTTTTTAAGTAAATAAAGTTTTAAAGTTTTATACACTCATACCCACATATACATATATGTATTTGTGTATATATATATATATATATATATACATATATATATATATATATATATATATATATATGTATGTATGTATGTATGTATATGGGTATATATTCATATATAAAACTTTTATATATGTCCATATGTTCTACATAATATGTATGTAGAACACACATGAACATGTGTGCGTCTATGTTCCTATACCCTATACCACAAAATTGGAGCAACTTAAATAGAAAAAGACACCCTTCCATGTCAAACAACACTCTCTGAATGACAAGATTAATCCAAGTAGTTACCTGGATAGCTATTTTGGGGAGTCAGAATGAGGGGACAACTTTTTTGCAGAAATCCAGAACCTTTTTTGGTAGGAGCATATCAGGAGCTAGCCGTGGTCCTGAACCTCAGTTTCATCTGGCTGATTTATCAGAGGCCCATTCATTTCTTACAATGGGAAACTTGGCAGGCCTACCTCACTTGAATTAGCTTAGAACCTATCAGTTATCCACATGTTTAGTTTTATAGGGTTACCATAGAAAAGTACCACAGATTGGAAGGTTTAAACAACAAAATGCATTTTCTCATTATTCTGGAAGCTGGAAATCGGAGACCAGAGTTGGCAGAGTTGGTTTCTTCTGAGGTCTCTCTCCTTGGCTTGCAGAGGGCTGTCTTCTCTCCATGTCCTTACTTAGTTTTCCCTTCATGTGTCTGTGTCCTAATCTCCTCTTCTTATAAAGACACTAGTCAGGCTGGATTAGGGCCCATCCTAATGACCTCATTTGCAACCTTCATCGCATTGTGAGACATTGCAAGTTAGAACTTTAAACTATAAGTTTGTGAAAGACACATCTAGCCCATAACACTCTTCCCTATACCCCCTACATAATTCATGTCTTTCTTACATGAAAATATATTCCTTCCATCACGATAGCCCCAAAAGTCTTAACCCATTTTAGCATCAATTCTAAGTCCAAATCTCATCTAAATATCATCTAAATTAGGTAGGAGTGAGACTCAAAGTAAGACTCATCTTGAGGTATATTTTTTTCACATGGGAACCTGTGAAACCAGACAAGTTATATGCTTCCAAAATACAAAGGTGGGACCAGCATAGGATAGACATTTCTATTCCAAAAGGGAAAAATAGGAAAGAAGAAAGGGACCATGGGTCCCAAGTAAGTTCCAAACCTAGGAAGGTAGATTCCATTAGATTTAAATTTTAATTATATTGGAAATTGACAAGTTATAATTGCATATATTATGGGGTACAATGTGATGTTATGATACATGTATACAATGTGGAACAATTAATTCCAGCTAATTAACATATACATCACGTCAAACACTTTTTCTTTTTTGGAAAGAACATTTTAAATTTACTCTTTTAGCAATTTTGTAATGCACCATACATTATTATTAGTGAAAACCACCCTGCCGTGAAATAGATCTAAAGAAACATATTCATCTCAACTGAAGCTCTGCCCCTTGCAGCCAGCATCTCCCCATTCCACCCATCCCAGTCTCTGATAACCACCATTCTATGGGTTTGACTGCATGAGTTCTGCTTCTATGATTGTCTTAGGGTTCCACATGTTAGATTTTAAGGATCTTTGGCTCAACGCTCTACCCTCCAGAATGTCCCCCGAGGCCCTGGACCATGACTGTGATGGCAAACCCACTTTCAGAAGGGCACAGTGCTTTCTGGACCCCAGATCCAGTGTTTTTCCTGGGAAAGGAAAATGAGAGGTGGGCACAGGGCACCTGAGCTTCTCGGCCTCTTCCAAACACTGGCACACTTTGAAAACCTGGCTCCATCCCCCATGGACTAAGTGTGGATCGACCCCAGGAACATGATGCAGAAGAAAAACAAACTGCCCTCTCCACTTTTCCAAGTGGCAGAGAAGGAGACACCTGCTGTAGAGCTAGGGCTGGGTCTGGAGCTCACAGACCCCTGGAGCCCATTCACAAACCCTTCACACACAGGTCTCTGAGCTAGGTAACCAGCAAAAATGTCCTAGGAGCCTTGGTTGAAGAAGGAATAGTCTTTATTCAGCACACACACGTCTAATAGCTAGGTAGTCCAAAGAGAAACTCAGAAACTCAACTGCTCTCGGCAAAGTCCAAAGAAAAACCAAGCAGCTGCCAGCAGAGTAAGCATGCTCTACTTTTACACAGGAGCTCTGCCAGCCAGCTCTGCTTCACAAACTGAAGAACACACACTAGCAGCAAACTAAAAAGATACATGGGCCCACATGCGCACTAACGACCCCCACACAACTTGTTTACAAAGAAATGTGCTGCACCACCCCCAACCTGAGTCCAGAGGGCCTGACTAAATTATTCTATTTTCCCCACACCTGCAAACCCAACAGTAGGGAGGAAAGAAAAGAGGTGTTTATGGAACTGAGGTCACAAGGGAGGTGCCAAGAGGCAGCGAGGGTATGGGCCCTGGAGGATAGAGGACAACAGCAGCAGTTGGAGGTCCGGACAGGCTGCCAAACTCAGGAAGAGCCCGGAGTGGATGGGAAATGCCGAGTGAAGCAGCAAGAAGGGTTTCCCTGAGGCTGACGCCAGTCAGAAGACCCACCAGTGCAGAGCAAGGTAAGGGCACCTGCGGGCACTCACCGCTCCAGCTCCCTACCCTCAGGTGCACGCACAAGGGCAAGCAGCCTTCACAGCACGGAGGCTGCCCTCACCCCTCCAGCACAGAGCATCCCTGCTGGGGAGGGATCCCAATTTTCTGCGGCTCTGCACTTTGCGCCGAGTGCAGCCCAGGTCACACACCAGCGCTCCCACACCGTGTCCAAAGCGTGAGAGACCCATCAGCCAGTCTGAGCCTCCCACTTAGCCCAGCACCGGCCCGAGAAGCTGCCCTGTACCTGATCACGGCCAGCGCTTCAGTCTGCGCTGCATCTGAGAATCCCAGGGCACCAGAGCTGGCACCGGGGTACACGGGCCTCCTGTGAGGCTCCACCTGCAGTTAAAAGCAACCGTGTGGGTGAGAAGCGAGCACAGGTGTATAGAGCAGAGTCTGTGAGGTTTACCAAGGGAGGAGGGTTGTGGCTTGTCCACAACAGGGACAAGAGGCGGAGGTCTCTGACTGCATATTAAAAGGCTGGGGACATCCAGAACTTACAAGGGCATGATGGTTAATTTCAGGCTGCAAACTGACTGGGTTAAGGGATGCCCAGGTAGTTGGTAAAGCATTATTTCTGGCTGTGTCTGTGAAAGTGTTTCTGGAAGAGACTGGCATTTGAGTGAGTGGACTAAGAAAGATCCACCCTCCCTAGTGTGGGCAGTCATCATCCAAGCCATCGAGGTCCTGAATCAAACAAAAAGGGCAGATTCACACACTCTCTCTCTCTTCTCGAGCTGGAACACATATTCTCCTGCATTTGGACATCAGAGCTCTAGATGGAGCTGCTCCCAAGGAAACCTGCCCCAGCAATTAGTTAGGGATAGAGGAGAAGGTAGTGAGGACCAGAGCTACCATGGGAGGCCTCACAGAGGGGAGGCTTTTTGCAGGGATGTGATCTCCACGGGCTTTGGAGAACAGATTCAGTGTGATCAATGGGAGGAGATTATGAGAACAGCCACAAACAACAAAACATACAGCTGGAACACAGACTCCTGCTACAGCCACTGGATCACTGTGGGTTTTGCAGAGAGTGTTTCTTCAGAGACAGGGACATGGCAGACATGGAACAGGGAAAGTCTTAGTTGAGAAATAGAAATATAGTGAATTTTCCTTCATGCTAGAAAGGAAACTGCATCATTCCATAACGATCTGAGGCATTGGTGATCACAATGGTAAATGGATAGGTACAGATGATTTCTGTTTTTGATACCATGAACTCGAAGTTTTACTTTGGGCCAGCATTTTAAACAGTTATATGGACTTCTTCTAAAATTTACCACATGATCATTTCTTTTTCAGCTTTGGTTATGCCATTGGTATTCACCTATACTATGGCAAATTATAGCTCTCTACAGTATTATTCAGATACAATTAACTTGAGTCATTTGCAGTTATATGTACATTAAATTGACTTGTCTCCTGATTTGTAGGAAAAGGACAATAGCCTTGATGTTGTAAATCTGAGTTCAAATTTTGGTTCTGCAATTTATTTATCAAAGCCTGTCTAATGCCAGGATCTTCCTATTAGAGATGGGGATAGTGATGTCTGTCTGGCCTATCTTACAAAGATATTGTAAAGATCAAAACATAAAATATGTGAAAATAATTTTGAAGCAAGAAAGGTCTATAAAGACAAGACATTCTTACCAATATTATTCTCCTAAAATCTATGTGCTCTTTTCTTTTTCGAGTACTATTTTCAGATACTTTTGGAGTGCTATCAGGGAGTGAAAGTATGAAACCACATATGATAAAAGGAAGGCAAAATAATAGTGCTTCTTAAGAGAAAAGAGTTGCCCACAAACTAAGTAGAGGTAAGAGGCCTGGAAAACAGGGATACGTACAAATCTCATATTTCTAAATACTTAGAACTAGCTTGACTAATTTCCATAAATATTAACACTTTTTCTTACTAATGCAGAAGAACCTTTTTTTTATTTTGCTTCTCTGCTGTAAACTAATTAATGAATGGAGACCTATTCATAAATTCAGTAGCCTAGGTTTTAGGTCTTAGTAACACCATGGGTATTTTTTGGCTGCTGAAACTACCTTGTTTAGAATCCTTAAAGCACTGAATGCCCATGTATGTTTTAATATAGATGGATACATATTTTCATTAGTTCAGTTAATTCCCAAGTTATAACAATCCGATATATGGGATTGACCATTGTACAGTATCTCTAAAGAGAAAACAGCTGTGTAGTTGGGAAAAAAAACTTAGAACCAATGTTCTTTAATTGTGTTTAACTCAGTGTAAAGGTTTTGAAAAATGTTCCACAGAATTATTAAGTCATCTTTATTTTATTGACAGCCCACCCAAGGCTAGAGAAGCTAAAATTGATCCCAGAGCTCTCAAGCAAATTAAAAATGGAGTCACGAGCAAGTCAGAGAGGTGGGAAAGGGCAGGTTCTGTCTCATTGCCTCTTTTCGCCTACCTCCAGTCACCACTGAGAAACACATGCTTCAGTGCAGCCTGTGAGAAAAACACCTTTAGGAATTCTTTTAAGGAGGAAGGTATTGACAACGAAGTTCTTGGAAACCAAATGACAAGGTCAGAAGTCAAGTACTCAAAGAACACAATGAAATTTGATTTTAAAACTGCTCCTTAAAAGACACCTGTCTAGATGACAATTCATCCTAGTAACGTAATTGTTGAACACATTTTCTGAAGCTGGCAGAATGACTTTTTAAGTGGTTTTCCTCACTTATAAAATGCTAAGATGTACTACGTGGTATCATCCCTTGGAATATCTATTTCTCCTGCAGAAGTAATTTTCTGGCCATACGGACCATTTCCTTATGTTATGGTCACATTGTATATCCATGTCCAAGTCTCTGTTGGTTCCCCAGCCAAGCTGCATTGTGTGGGAGATCACATCCTGAGGGCTTTCCTAGCCAGTGGGCTGTTTGTGTCACAAAGACTTGCCCCTCATCTCACCTCTAAAAATGACACTGATTAATAGAGAAAAGGGGTGACACAGAGTTTCTCAGTGGGTTATTTAGGGTAGAATCTGTCCCCTTTCTCCTACAATATCTCTTCCAATATCTTTACACCGCTGCTAGTACTCAGTGCGTGTCTCCTCACAAATATCATTCAATAATTAGTGAATGAAAAAATTATAAAGCCTTTTGTAAAGACTGTTATGAGATACTCAGATGAGTTTAAAATAAATGTCTGTCTCTCATATACTGAAAAAATGTTTCTTTGTTATCTGTGGGGAAAACCCAAATGCATTTGTTATAAAGTAACTAGGAAGTTGGATAAATATACTTTAAAAAATTAAATATACGATATGCTTTCTTTCCCTCAGAAATATTTTTTGAAATTTTATAGGTACTACAAAATATAACACATATTTAGCTATACATATTAAATACATTTTTCAGAAAATTCTGCAATGTATACAGCCAAATATGCTAACTAAAATTGTCTGCTTTGACAAATATTTTTCACACTAAGATGTCATAGTAACTATGGTTCCATTGACTAAAAATTTTAAATTTCTGGATATTTATAAAAATTGATAAACAATAATGTGATTTTTATAGTGAATTTTCAGATGAATAATATGACTTAAAATCATCATTTTACAATATAAAGTTTACACTGACTTCAGAGGTGCTTGAGCACATCATTACAAGCAAAACATATATTAAATCACTGTAAGAAAATATTAATTACATTATACCTGGTAAACCTCCTCCACATATATTATAAATATTAAAGGGCAAGAATCATGCTAATTCTTTGCTCTGGACATGACCTTGACCTTTGGTGAGTGTTTTCTCGATAATGTGACTTAAAAAAAAATCAATGATATTCTTAAAAAAAATTTTTAAATAATGTAAGTTCAATGAACATTTGATGACATTTACTACATTTCTATAATTTTGGTAATTTTTTAAGCTATGTTCTTTGAAACAAGAATACTTGGAAATACATAAATATGAAAAGTAAATAAAATCACACAATCACAAAATTTTCTACTAATATTTGATCCATGTTTTTCTATTCTTTTATAGATGGACAGATAGATAGGCAGGTTTATGTTTTTGTAAAATTTGCATAATCCTTTGCATGCATCTCGTATTTCTTTCTTTATATTTATTTGCCTACTTTCCTATATAGCCGGAAGCCAGCCGGAGATGGCAGGGCGAGAAGCCGAGCGCAGGATTAGAAAAGAGACAAGAGACAAAAGATGGGGTCAGGAGGACAAACAGTTTCAAGAAGCTGTTGCGCTTTATTCAACAGGCATTTCTCCCTATATACTTTTCTAAGTGCATGTCTAAACAAAGGGTTACTAATTCTGTGTAAGCAGCTGGATGCATGGGTTTACAGGAATAGCACACACTCCCAAGTTCTCAGGAATGCTCCAAGGTCAAAAGTCTAGACTTCTTCAAAAACATCTCCAGCTATTTTCAAAAACAATTCTCTTTGATCTCATGAAGCTTCATCAGCTGGATGCAGCTGGACGAGAGCTGTGCCCCCTAGGGGACCCCTGCATTCAGGGCAGCTCCCTGCTTCCAACACTATATCATTAATAAATTTTTGAAAATAACTTTGTCAGCCATAATTTGATTAGCAAACAATATTATGACAAATTTGTCTAAGCATTTCCTGATGATTAACTCTTTGAAAATGTCCCCAAAATTTTCTTCTTAATGATTAACACTGTGATGAATATCTGTATATCTATATCTACCTATCTATCATCTATCTGTTTTGATCTATATTTCTTAAGATTTTGATTTACTTTAGTGCTCTAAGTAGCATTAACAGAAAATTTTCCCAAATGGAAAGAAACAATTAAATTTTATTTTATCTTTATGATATCAGATCTCTAAAAGTAACTGCTGTCCCTAGGTAAGACATGGAGATTTGTTGATGAAATGTACATTATTTTCTTCTTTTTTAAAGGAAAGCTACTCACATTTACTTTTAAAAGTGAAATAAGTAGGGCCGGCCCAGTGGCGCACTGGATAGTGCGCTGCTTGGGAAGCGCGGCGGCACTCCCGCCCGAGGGTTCGGATCCCACATACAGACCGGTTCCCGCTCACTGGCTGAGCGAGGCGCGGGAGCAACACCGAGGGTTGCAATCCCGTTGCCGGTCCCCGGTCCGGTTCGGGGGCAACACTGAGGGTTGCAATCCGTTGCCGGACACGGAAAAAAGACAAAAAAAAAAAAAAGTGAAATAAGTATAAAAGATTTTCTTGTTGCTACATGTAATTAATTTTCTATTTATAACAGATTTGCATTAGATGCTGATAAAATTTAATTTTTACTTAGCACTGTAATTGAAATTAGAAATTCAAATTATCTTCCCTGTGTTCATAATTACACTTAGCAAAAATTTAAAACACTGTAATTTTTTCTAATATATTAGGGTTTTTTTTTCCTTTTTTATTGAAACATAGTTGATTTACATATATGTGGGGTACAGAGTTGAACGTCAATACCTGTGTGCAATATGTGATGTTCAAATCAGGTTAATTAGTATATTCTACATTACACAATGTAATCGGTTTTCACGACCCTTTAACAATTCCTCCCTTAACCACCTCCATCTCTCCCTTTCCCATCTCTGGTATCCTCAGTTCTGTTCTTTCCTTTTGAAAGTTCAATGTATTATTGTTATTGTTGTATCTTTCTTTTATTAGTTTATCTTTTTAGCTCCCACTTATGAGTGAGGACATGTGGTATTCCTCTTTCTGTGCTTGGTTAATTTCATGTAAAATAATTTTCTCTAAGTCCATCAATGTTGCTGCAAATGACAAGATTTGATTCTTTTTTATAGCAAACCGGTATTCTCTTGTGGAAATATAACACATTTTCCTTACGCAGTCATCCAAGGATGGACATTTAGGATGATTCCAACTCTTGGCTATTGTAAATGGAGCTGCACTAAGCATCAGAGTGTAGGTTTCCCTTCAACATGATGATTTCCATACTCTTGGCCGTACACCCAGCAATGGGATCGCTGGATTGTATGACAGTTCTATTTGTGGTTGTTTGAGGAAACTCCATACATTTTCCATAATGGCTGTACCAATTTACAGTCCTGCCAACAGTGTAGGGGTTCTGTCTTTTTGATAATGGCCAGTCTAACTTGGGTGAGATGATGTCTCAATGTGGTTTTGATTTTGCATTTCATTGATGCTTAGTGATTGATGTTGAGCATTTTTTCATGTTTCTGTATGCCATTCATATGTCTTCCTCTGAGAAATGCCTATTAGGCTCCTTTGCTCATTTTTTAACTGTGTTGCTTGTTTTTTTACTGTTACTTTGTCTGAGTTCCTTGAATAATCTGGATATTAATCCTTTGTCAGATGCACAATTTGTGAATATTTTCTCCTACTCTCTGGATTGTCTTTTCACTCTGTTAATTGTTTCTTTTGCTGTGCATATGATTTTTAGTTTGATATAATCTCATTTGTTTATTTTTCTTTTTGTTGCCTGTGCTTTTGTGGTGATATTCATAAAGTCTTTGCCCAATCCTACTCCCTGAAGTTTTTCTCCTATGTTTTCTTTTCAAATTTTATAGTTTCAGGCCTTATATTTAAGTATTTAATGCATTTTGAGTTGATTTTGGTATATGGTGAAAGGTAAGGGTCTAGTTTCATTCTACATCTATGGATGTCTAGTTTTCCCAGAACCATTTATTGAAGAGGCAGTCTTTTCCCTAATGTATGTTCTTGGTTCCTTTGTCAAAGATTAGTTGGCTGTAGGTTTGTGGGTTGATTTCTGGGTTCTCTATTCTATTCTATCTGTCTGTGTTCAGTTTTTATGCCAATACATGCTGTTTTGGTTACTTTAGCTTTGTAGTATAATTTGAAGTCAGGTAGTGCTATGCCTCTGTCTTTATTTTCTTTGCTTACGATTGCTTTGGCTTTGGGATCTTTTTTGTTCCATATGAATGTTAGGATTTTTTTTTCCCTATTTCTGTGAAGAATGTCATAGGTATTTTGATGGGGACTGCATTGAATCTGTAGATCACTTTGGGTAATATGGACATTTTCACAATGTTAATTCTTCTAATCCTAGAGCTTGGAATGTCTTTCCATCTCTTTGTGCCCTCTTTAATTTCTTTCAATAGTGATTTGTAGTTCTCTTTGTAAAGATATTTCACCTCCTTGGTTAACTTTATTCTGAGGTATTTTACTTTTTTGGTGACTATTGTAAATGGGCTAGCTTTCTGGATTTCCTTTTTTCTAGTTCATTGTTGGAGTATATAAACGTTTCTGATTTTTGTGTGTTGATTTTCTATCCTGCAACTTTACTGAAATTGCTTATTTACTCTAAGAGTTTTTTAAATTTTTTTTGTATCCTTAGACTTTAGGCTTTTCTATATGTCAGATCATGTCATCTACAAACAGGGACAATTTGACTTCATCTTTTCCAATCTGGATGCACTCTATTTCTCTCTCTTGCCTGATTTCTCCTCTAGTACTTCCAATACCATGTTAAGTAGTAGTGGTGAGAGTGGGCATTCTTGTCTTATTCTCCTTCTTAATGATAGTCAGGATGATATTGGTGGTGGGTTTGCCATATATGGATTTTATTGTGTTGAGATACTTTCCTTCCGTACCTAATTTGCAGAGAGTCTTTATCATGAAGGAATGTTGAATTTTGTCAAATGCTTTTTTGCATCTATTGAGATAATCACATGGGTTTTGTCCTTGATATTATTGATGTGGTGTATCACATTTATTGACTTGCATATGTCAAATCATCCTTGCATCCTTGGGATGAATCCCACTTGATCATGGTGTATAATTTTTTTTATGTTTGCTGTATTTGGTTTGCTAATATTTTGTTGATGATTTTTGCTATGTTCATCAGAGATATTGGCCAGTACTTATGTATCTCTTTCTGGTGCTGGTATCAGGGTGATGCTGGCCTCATAAAATAAGTTTGGGAGAATGGCCGCTGTTTAATTTTTTGGAGTAGCTTGAAGAGAATTGGTATTAATTCCTCCTTAAAAGTGTGGTAGAATTTAACAGTAAAGCTATCTAATCCTAAGCATTTCTTCATTTGAAGACTGCTGATTACTGTTTCAATCTCATTGCCTGTTATTGTTCTGTTCAGGTTTTCTGTTTCTTCTTGGTTTAGTCTTGGTAGTTTGTATGTGTTCAGAAAACTGTCCATTTCTTTTTCACTGCCTGACTCGTTTCACTTAATATTATTCTTTCAAGGTCCATCCATGTTGTTGCAAATGGGAGTATTTCATTCGTTTTTATAGCTGAGTAGTATTCCATTGTGTAGATATACCACATTTTCCGTATCCACTCATCCGATGATGGACATTTGGGCTGATTCCAGCTCTTGGCTATTGTGAAGAGTGCTGCAATGAACATTGGGAAACAAGTATACCTTCGACTTGATGATTTCCATTCCTTTGGATATATTCCCAGCAGTGAAATAGCTGGGTCATATGGTAGATCAATCTGCAACTGTTTGAGGAACCTCCAAACCATTTTCCATAGGGGTTGCACCATTATGCATTCCCACCAACAATGTAAGAGAGTTCCTTTTTCTCCGCAACCACGCCAGCATTTATCGTTCAGCGTCTTTTGGATTTTAGCCATCCTAACTGGGGTGAGATGGTATCTCAGTGTGGTTTTGATTTGCATTTCCCGGATGCTGAGTGATGTTGAGCATTTTTTCATATGACTGTTGGCCATTTGCATATCTTCTTTAGAGAAATGCTTACTTAGCTCTTTTGCCCATTTTTTAATTGGGTTGCTTGTTTTTTCCTTGTAAAGTTGTTTGAGTTCCTTATATATTCTGGATATTAGTCCTTTGTCAGATATGTATTTTGCAAATATTTTCTCCCACTCTGTTGGCTGTCTTTTAGCTCTGTTAATTGTTTCTTTTGCTGTGCAGAAACTTTTCAGTTTGATATAGTCCCATTTGTTTATTTTTCCTTTGGTTGCCCATGCTTTTGGGGTCATATTCATGAAGTCTGTGCCCAGCCCTATTTGCTGAAGGGTTTCTCCTATATTTTCTTTAATAAGTTTTATTGTTTCAGGGTGTATATTTAAATCCTTAATCCATTTTGAGTTGATTTTAGTAAATGGTGAGAGATGTGGGTCTAGTTTCAATCTCCTGCAAATGGATAACCAGTTATCCCAGCACCCTTTGCTGAAGAGGGAGTCCGCAACCCTCGGTGCTGCTCCCGCGCCTTGCTCAGCCAGTGAGCGGGAACCGGTCCGTATGTGGGATCCGAACCCTCGGGCGGGAGCGCTGCCGCGCTTCCCAAGCGGTGCACTATCCAGTGCGCCACCGGGCCGGCCCCCTTTCTATTCTTTTGATGTACACATTTATTGCAATAAAATTCCCTCTTAGTATTGTTGTTACAGTATCCCACAAGTTTTGGTATGATATGTCTTTATTTTCATTAGTTTCAAGAAATTTTTTGCTTTCCTACTTAACTTCTTCTTGGACCCACAGGTCATTCTGGAGCATGTTGTTTAATTTCCATGTATTTGTATAGTTTCCAGAGTTCCCTCTGTTATTGATTTCCATTTTTAATTCACTGTGGTCTGAAAGATAATTTTTTCTTTGAGAGTTTTGAATATATCATCTCATTCTCTTTTGGCCTTTGGGGTTTCTGTTGAGGAGTCTGGTGTTAGTCTGATGGGGACTCCCTTATAGGTGTCTCTGCACTTTTCTCTTGCTGTTTGTAAGATTGTCTCTTTGTAGGTTTCATTTCATTAAAGTAGAAGACATCTAAGTTAACATGAAAAGGGATGATTTTGAACATGGATAATACTATTGGTATTTTGGGAGTTAGAGAAGAATGATGGCTGCTTGTGTAATTAGGGCTATTATCTTTTCAGACAAAATGGTAAGAGCAAGGAGAAGTTACAAGTTAGCTGTGAGGGATGTCTCCTTGTTGCAGGTGGGCCATCCTGCTCCCCAGGCTCAGGAATGAAGGAGGTGAGTGCACTACCAACAACAAGCCAGGACGCATCACTCAGCCACTAGAGAGTAAGGAGGCTTGTCTGTGCATATCTTTTGTGACATGCATCTTTCCATCATAATTTGGATGGGACTGTAATCTGCACAATCCCCTGCCTCTCAAATGGGAGTTATTTCCCTGTTATTCACTCGAGCCACCTGTTCCCTTCCCTGTCTACATTAGTGTGAACTCTGTATAAAGCAGCACAAAGTTTCCAAACCAGCACGCCTACAAATCCAAGTACCAGGACTCCAACCTCTACTAAAGAGTAGAACTTTCAGATAGATGTTCTTCTTGCTCTTCTGCTATGGCTTGGTCCTGGAATTATCTGCAGGGCATTAACTCCTGCTATAAGGTGTGATACATGTTGCAAAGAATAATTTTGTGAAGAGTTAGTCTACTGGAAGCCAAGAGATGTTACTAAATTCAGTAATCCCAATGAGCACCTCTGTTGGCAAATCACCATCCCTCTCCAAGATTCAATTTTGTTTAGAGATGTAATAAGAAGGTTTAAACCAGAATTAGTTCATGTCTGGATTCCTTTGAAGCTTAAAATGTACACTTAAAGCATCTTGAGTTTTAAGAGACTGTATCTCTGGCATACAAAATGTAGATTACTTCTATCTTGTTCTTTTCACATCTTCTTGGTGGCTTGGGATTATCGTGAGAAACATCAAACATTGTTCTCTCCTGTAATATAATGACAGCATTCAAAGCTTTCAGTGCAGCATGCATTGTGGTAAAATGTAGGATTGAGAACAGATGGCTTTGGTCCAAGTCTGAACTTCTATATAATTGGGGCATTTTTTCCACTTCCTCTCAGTTTGTTTCACCTGTAGGTGATGGTAATACATATGCCTTAGGTTTATTGAGAGGATTAAGTGGAATAATTGGTAAAAGTGTTGGTAGAATATGTGGTAAGCAGTGCCTGTTTAATAAATGTTAGCATAGATAGGAATTTTCCAATATGCTGAATGATCTCAAACTTCTTGATAATTGCAGATTTTTCTTTTCATCTGAACAATCAGGTAGACAGAACCTGAAGAAGATGGTTGCCAGATAAAATAAAGGCTGCCCAGTTAAAATTGAATTTCAGATAAATAATAAATAGTGTCTAATGTAAGTACATCCAACACTAATACTAATACAAATACAAATAAGAGTATTTGGGACATACTTATACTACAATAATATTTTTTATCAGAAATTTAAATTTAACTGAGAATCCTGCATTTTTCTGGCAACACTATTAATTGGACATCCTGGTAAATTTTAGCTAAATCTGATAGTTTAGTGTTAACATTTTAGGATTGCAAATACGTTTTTTATTTTCTCCAAATGAGAAGTTGTGTCACAGTGCTTGTAGAAGCCATAAATGAAAAGTGTTAGCAGATAAGACTATAGGGAAATTACACCGGGTGTGGAAGCAAACATATCACAGGATGAGAGTTGGCTCAGCCCCAGGGCTACAGTCTGAATCTGCTCACCTTCTTGAATTCTAGTTTCCATATATTCAAATGAAGGGATTTGAATAAGATCCCATAATTCTATTAGCAAATTAACTCCTGGAGATAGTATTATGCAGTTCTATTGTAAAGGATTATCATTTTATATTGAAATGGGTAGGGCCTCCACTCACAACTGCATGCGCCAGGCGGCTCCCTGCCCAACACCTGGGACACTACATCCCTCCCCACACAGGTGACATGTAGCCACCTGGAGCAGCTCCAGTCTCATTCATCTCATCCTCTTATCTCCACTCTGCTACAAGGTTTATCCAGTGAATATTCTCCTTTAAAATTCTAGCTGTATTTTTCAGATCCATAGTTTCCATTTGGTGTTTTTTTTATTTTTTAATATAACTTCTATTTCTTTGGTAATTATGCTTTTGCATTGAGTAAGCTTGTTTATTTTCCTGTGGGTCTGGTACATTTTCATGTAGAAAGATTCGCAGATAAAAGTTGATCTGAGAGGTTTGGAGAAAGCCAGGGCAATGATGAATGTGTTTTTACCACCATCTTATCCCCAGTACCTGGCACTCTGAAAGTGCTGGTGGCTAGATATTGCTCAAGTCTCTGAAATGTACATTACCTCAAGACCAGCATTACCTTGCATCAAATTACAAGGTCAGGAGGAAAGTTATCTTCTTAGCTTTCACCTTGTATTAAGCACAGCTTCTTTTGCTACAAGTATTATCTCCTGTTCTTTGATGCGCACAGAAAACCCAGAATGTGAGTATTATTGTTACCATTTTCCAGGTGAAGAAATAGGAGCCAGCATTTGAACTAGGATCTTCTGATCCCAAGTGTTAATGTAGCTTTGTTAGAGATTAGGCTTGGTTAAAGGTCCATAATTCTGCAAAACCTTAATAACAAGGCATGAGATTTCATAAACTGATAATTATCAGTAACTTCTGTCTGTCCCACAGGTAGAGAAAAAACAACATCATCATTGCCGTAAACAAATATTCAACTTTTAGGAAAACTTACTACAAGACTCTTTTAAGAGCCAGCTTCCTTACCCCATCAGGCCTTAGTTCACTGGCATTGAAGGTGAAGTCACCCTTCATTGATTGGCAGAGGAACCCACCGAAAATTCAGATTCCTGGGCCCCACCCCAGAGAGGTTGCTGAAGTTTACCTAGAGTGGTGACCTAAAAGTGCATTTTCATGATGCATCCAAGATGATTAAGGTGATGGGCAATCCAGATAAGACATTTCCAGAATCTTTGCCCTAGGATTCAAGATGCAAAGACATCTGTATCCAGAATGCAATTGATCAAAATTTAAGATTGAAATTAAAATATCAAAATACCATTAAAATCTGTGGCAATATTTAAATCTAAATAAAAATGTTTAATTTCATTGTGCATGCTATGTGTACTTTTCTCTAGACACCACAGGCAGAAGGAATGCATTATCAATGGGTAGACAAAAGAAGAAAAAAAAGGATAGGTTGAGGATCACGGGCATTTTGCGTTTTTGTTCACATCCAGTTTTCTTCAATTTGCAAATTGGGTTTAAATTTACTTTATCCTGGACTCCAACTGCAATGCTAAGACTGACATAGACATTCTTGGTGAATACAAAAATTACAACTCTTTTTGAAAGTAGTAGGATATATGAGGGGTCTTCAAAAAGTTTATGGAAAGATTAGTATAATCTTTTAATTCCATTTTTTCCATGAACTTTTTGAAGTAGCCTCATATTTTTAAAAAACATATATCAGGAAAAAATGTTGTTAATTCATATGTATTACTAAACAAAAAACTAACAGAAAAAAATATTCAAACATCTAGTACCTTTATTCAGTAGATGATCAGGTTGCCATTAGAACTAGAATTATATGGAAATTTTCTAAATTTTATTGTTGAGTGACAAAAGAGTGGGTCTAGTTTGGTAGCTTGGAGTTCATCTGTGGTCAGCACATGCAGGTACAGTACTGTATGTTCAAGAAATGCCTTTGCAAAGCTCCATAGGAAACTCGTAGCAGTGGTTGTCTATTTGGGAAACTTGAAATCAGGTGTACAGGATAAGTTGAAGAAAGAAAAGTAATCTGAGCAATCTGAATTATGTAAGATCTGCTAAACTTATCAAGCCCAGAGAGATATGAGCAAGGGGCTTCAGTCACGTCCCCCTCACTCATGTCCAGGATAACTGCTAAATTGTGTGTTTTAGCAGCAGATCAAGACTAGCGGCCACCACCGATGGTATAAACCACCCAAATGTTATCACAAGTTGTACAATGTGACCTTCACCCTTTTCTTTGTTGAAATGTCTGAAATTTATAATGTAAAGAGTATTATATTTTATATAATATTTTTCAGCAGATGATTATATATTTTTTAAATGAATCAATGTAAATTCTTCGCAAACAACCTTGAAACTACTTCTAAACTTCTCCTTCTTTACCTTTAAAAATCGGTATCACATATTCAGGGCAACTTTAATTTGTATTTACCAGACTGCAGTCCTCACGTTGGCCCAAAAACTGTTTTATACACCTTTCCTCATTTTTTTCCTTTTGGTTGACAAGCTTGTTTTTAATTATGTTTTCACTTTTTACACTGTAATGTATTAATTTTATGAATGTTCTTTTAGTTAACATTTTATTATAAAATAAAATTCTAATTCTAACAATACTACGATATAAAACTATTACATCCTCATTATAGCAATATAATATAAAACAGCAAGGTAATATAATTAGTGAGAATAGAAGACAAATGTGCATATAATATGAATGCAACTAAGTCTAATTTTGTATATGTTGGTGCATTCACAATAATCTTTCCTGGGCCTACTGTCTGTTATTTCAAATACTTAATAAAGCTATATTTCATATAAAAAGGCATTAATACCAAATGTAATTAGAACAAAAGGACACAAAACTTCAGTTAGGAAGAATAAGTTTCAGAGATCTATTATCATTATGGCGATGTACTTAATAACAATGTGTTCTATACTTGAAAATTGTTGAGAGAGTATATTTTGTGTTTCCACCACAAGAAAATAAGTATGTGAGGTGATGCACATGTTAAATAGCTTGAATTAGCCATTCCACAATGTATACATACATCAAAACATTATGTGCAGTATACCATAAATATATATAATTTTTACTTGTCAGTTAAAAAAATAAATAATTAAAACAAAACTCAAGACAAATAAAAAATGTTTGAGACATTTAATTTCATCTATGAATAATGTTAATAATACTTTTTAAAAACTTTCAAAGTTCTTAAAGTATACCACAAAACCATAAAGTGAAATAGAAAAGTTTATGGTGAAGAAAAACTTTGCACATTTTCTTATCTTATTTAGGATCTTATCTTATTTAGGACAATCCATTAATGAAAAATTTCTTATTTTTTTATGTTGAAAAGAAATCTATAAACTCAAATAGATTTATTTTAAATGTGGTTTTAACCCATGTTTATTGAAGCTCTATTTACAATCACCAGGTGATGAAATCAACCTAAATGTCCATCGATGGATGCCTGGATAAGGAAATCATGATATATATACACAATGGAATACTACTCAGCCATAAAAAAGAATGAAATTCTACCATTTGCAACAACATGGATGAGCCTGGAGAAAATTATCCTAAGTGAAACAACCCAGGTACAGAAAGAGAGATATCACATGTTCTCACTCATATCTGGGAGCTGAATTCATAAATAAACAATAAAGAGAGACAGAGACAGAGAAAGAAAGAAACACAATGAAATACAATGAACTTTTAGAAAACTAGAGGTGGAAAAGGGGAGGGCAGGAAGAGGGGGGTGCTAATGCGGAATTGGTCAACAGACACAAAGAACGCCTGCATGTTGTAATGATGAATAAGCTAACTATACTGATCTAAGAACCACACATTCTACACAATTATTTAAAATCCACATCGTATACCACATGTATGTATAATAAATAAATAAATAGATAAACAAACAAATAAATAAATAAATAAATGTGGTTTTAAATCTTATTAAAATTTTTAATGAATTTTTGTTTTTTAAATTTTTTATTAGCATAGTCATTATTATAAATCATTTTTTATGCTCTTTAACTAATCTCTCCCCTTCCTCTTCTGCCCTCTCTTTTCCCCTCCTGCTTCCTCCTAATAATGATAGGTTCATTCTCTCAATCTTATAGATTAACTGTTCTTCTGTTGCTTTATTGCCTAGATCATCTGCCCAGTACTGAGACAGGTGTGATCAAGTCCTCCCCTATTATCATAAGGACTTATGTTTTTAATGGAAACATAATTTATATTCATAGACAGAGAAGAAATAAGGATTTTTTTAAAGTCTCAATAAAGATGAAATAACTAAGCCCAAATTTATCATGACAATAAATGTCAATGAGACATTTTTTATTTTTAGAGGGCCCAGATTCTTAGTTTGATTTTTTAAAAATCTAACCTAAGAATAAAAGTAGCAAAGAAATGTAGGGAAGTTGCATGAAGAAACAATGATAAAGGACATAAAAGATGATGAATAAACAGGAAAAACATACAATGTTACTGAGGGGGCAGCATGCAGTGTTGAAAACATATAAACTAGACTCTTCTCAAATTAGTATAGGAACAAATTTTAATTCTGTTGATGATTCTTACAAGGTATTAAAAAGAAGTTATTCTAGAGTTTACTTTGCAGTTATATAAGCAATAGTAATCACGATAGATATTAGTAAAACATTAATGGGAAGAAGGGTTGGATTTGGCACACATTAAACTGTAAATTAAAGCTACAACCTTTACAGTGCTGCTAGTTTAAAAATAGACAAGCAGATTAATGGAATAGAGCAGAAAGCTAAGATACAGAACACAAATTAAAAACATATGTAACTCTTCAGGATATAGTAAGGGTAGCATTTTAAATCAATGGGAAAAGGATACATAATTGAATAAGTTGTTTGGGAATAATCCACTATTTAATACACATATCCCTATTTTACATTAAATGTCCAAATAAATGTTTGATGTACTATCAAGAATTAAATGTAAAAAATACAAAATTTTATAAACACTGCTGAATTAAATGTATTTTTGATATTGGTCTCAAATGTAACACTTGAAGCAGAAAGAAAAAAGTATGCAATTACTGTTCTCAATTATAAATTACATTTTTATTTCCCTTTTCCATACATCGTATCATAGTGAAAACCTTACATGTGGCATACCAAGTGTCTTGATTTCTGTGTCCCTTCCAACACAACAGCTGCACAACTGATTAGTGCCTCAACTTCTGCACATTAACTTTTCTGAATTCAATTATTTTCATGAGTAATTTGGTAATAAAGATATTTCAAATATTTACTTCCTTTACTTCTCTCTAGGTCTTAGATTTTCCATCTCTGAAATGACAATAATACTTACTGTCTGGGGAAATTCCTTAGGAATTTTAAAATTATTGCTTTGTCAAAAGGTTAGGAGAGATGTAGAAATGTGAGCCAGTTTTTAAATTCCAAATATTATGATTCTTTCAATCCTAGAGCATGGAATATCTTTCCATCTTCTTGTATCCTCTCTAACTTATCTCAGGAGTGTTTTGTAGTTCTCATTATAGAGAACTACACATCCTTGGTTAGCTCAATTCCTAAGTATTTTATTTTTTTGTTGGCTATTGTAAATGGGCAGGCTTTCTTGATTTCTCTTTCTGCATGTTCACTATTGGTGAATAGAAATGCTGCCTCTTCAGCAAATGGTGCTGGGAGAACTGGATATCCATATGCAGGAGAATGAAACTAGACCCATACCTTTCACCATACACTAAAGTCAACTCAAAATGGA